>NC_134689.1:80673415-80974665 GCF_050947455.1 Rhinoderma darwinii
TTTTATGTCCATAGCAGCCAATGACACAGAGGTATTGTTTGCAGCATGAGATGGTGCATTGTCATGCATGAAGATAATTTTGCTACGGAATGCACGGTTCTTCTTTTTGTACCACGGAAGAAAGTGGTCAGTCATAAACTCTACGTACTTTGCAGAGGTCATTTTCACACCGTCAGGGACCCTAAAGGGGCTTACCAGCTCTCTCCCCATGATTCCAGCCCAAAACATGACTCCGCCGCCTCCTTGCTGACGTCGCAGCCTTGTTGGGACATGGTGGCCATTCACCAACCATCCACTTCTCCATCCATCTGGACCATCCAGGGTTGCATGGTACTCATCAGTAAACAACACGGTTTGAAAATTAGTCTTCATGTATTTCTGAGCCTACTGCAACCGTTTCTGCTTGTGAGCATTGTTTAGGGGTGGCCAAATAATGGCTTTATGCACACTTGCAAACCTCTGGAGGATCCTACACCTTGAGGTTCGCAGGACTCCAGAGGTATCAGCGGCTTCAAATACCTGTTTGCTGCTTTGCAATGGCATTTTAGCAGCTGCTTTCCTAATCCTATTAATTTGTCTGGCAGAAACCTTCCTCATTATGCCTTTATCTGAACAAACCCATCTGTGCTCTGAATCAGCCACAAATCTTTTCACAGTACGATGATCACATTTAAGTTTTCTTGAAATATCCAATGTTTTCATACCTTGTCCAAGGTATTGCTCTATTTCACGCTTTTCGGCAGCAGAGAGATCCTTTTTCTTTCCCATATTGCTTGAAACCTGTGGCCTGCTTAATAATGTGGAACGTCCTTCTTAGGCCCCATGCACACGACCGTAAAAAGCCTCCGTTTTTGCGGACCGCAGTAGCGGTCCGCAAAAATGGAACCATTCACTTTCATTGAACACTGACACCTTTCCGTAGCACTACGGAAGGGTGTCAGTGCCGTGGAAATGTTCCGGGAATTATGGAACATGTCCGTCCTTTCGCATTTTGCGGGCCGTGCTCCCATACTTTGTATGGGAGCACGGCCCGAAAATGCGGCTGTCAGTCAGCGGGCGGCCGTGCCCGCAATCGCGGGCCGTGATTGCGGGCACGGTCGTGTGCATGGGGCCTTAAGTAGTTTTCCTTTGATTGGGCACACATGGCAAACTAATTATCACAGGTGTCTGAGATTGATTACAATGATCCAAAGAGCCCTAAGACACAATACCATCCATGAGTTTAATTGAAAAACTAATAATTAAATGTTTATGACACTTAAATCCAATGTGCATAATGATTTGGAACACGGTGTATATATAAAAAAAAGGGATAAACAAGCAGCACCGTTTTCCAAATATGTGCAGTCAGGGTGCAATATTCCCGTTTGGACACGTGACCAGTGTCCCCAGATACCAAGTAAAATCCTCCAAAATACGAGACAGCACACCTTGATAGTGAATAACCACAGATTTACAATCAGGAACAAACAACTGGATTTGCCAGTGTCCAAACATTTTTCTGAGGCTGGCCATACAGAAAATTTGCGCTTTAGGATTATCAACCATATAGTGAAACCGAGACGAGGGGGTGATGGGGTAGCTCAATTAAAGAGACGAGAGTTACAATGGATCTTTAAATGAAATACACTAAGGCCATATGGTTTAAATGTGGATTTTAAGTTGAAGGGGATTGGTTAGGATCTGTCTCTGGGGTCTCCTCTCCATGCCGGTTTTGGGGTTGGTGTTACATCATGTGCATATTTCTTAGATAATCATATTTTGTGAAATATTGTTAAAGAATATGTTATGTATTCTAATTCTATTTTTTTTTTATTACAGATAGAAATTGTTTGATCTCCAAGATTGAAAGACTCACCTGATACGGATCCCCACGAAATATAAAGAGAATGTGTGAAATTAAAAGTTTTCCCTGTGTATAAATCTATATGTAATCTAATTACTTCTTCTCCATAGATGTACCTGAGTCAGTTAATAGTTAGTGACATGTGATATAGGTTACTAAGGTAGATAAGACATATACAGTGAAGGAAATAAGTATTTGATCCCTTGCTGATTTTTTAAGTTTGCCCACTGTCAAAGACATGAACAGTCTAGAATTTTTAGGCTAGGTTAATTGTACCAGTGAGAGATAGATTATATAAAAAAAAAAAAAACAGAAAATAACATCGTCAAAATTATATACATTTATTTGCATTGTGCACAGAGAAATAAGTATTTGATTCCTTTGGCAAACAAGACTTAATACTTGGTGGCGAAACCATTGTTGGCAAGCACAGCAGTCAGACGTTTTTTGTAGTTGATGATGAGGTTTGCACACATGTTAGAGGGAATTTTTGCCCACTCCTCTTTGCAGATCATCTGTAAATCATTAAGATTTCGAGGCTGGGGGCGTGGCCTAGCGGTGAATGTGAGAGGACGTGTGTGACCAGAGCTCCTGCTGTATTCATCCTGTAAAGTCCATATATCCCGTAAAATTCGGGGAAAACAGCTTCCCCAGGGTCCTACCAGAGTCTAGAGGTGGAGGAGCACGAGTGCCCGTCCATAATGACGCGCTCAAAGAAGCAGAAGTCGCCGCCAGCGAGTCCCGGGTCCCGCGCTCAAGATGGCGCCGAGGAGAAGGAGGGCCGCAATAGAGGCCTCCGGCAGGAAGTAGTGGAGAAGCTGGAGAGGTTCGCCCGCACGCCGAGAGCAGGGGGGGCGGCTGCACAGCAGCGAAAGTCGGCTGGAGATCAGGCAGCTGGAGGTTCATCTTATGGATCCAGGTACTCTCCTTTGGCGGGGGACATGAGAAGTGAGGAGGAGGAGGAGGAGGAGATGAGCGGCGCCATGCAGGATCAGCCAGGCGCTGGAGGGAAAAGTGGAGCAAGGAAGGAGGAACCCTCCTTAAAAGACATTTTGGCAGTGGTGAAGCAAAATTCTATGGTCCTTAATATTTTAGCAAGCCAGATGGGTGGATTGAAGGAGGACATTTTGCTGCTCAGGAACGACCTGCAAAAAGTAGCGGAACGCACCACTGCCGTGGAGGGGAGAGTCTCAGACATGGAGGATGCGATTCCTCACATAAAGCAGGATGTACAAGCACACTCTCAGGCAGTGGCGACATTGCTGGCTAAGACAGATGACATGGAAAATCGGCTGAGACGGAATAACGTTCGCCTAGTGGGGGTTCCAGAAAGAGTGGAGGGAGCGAATCCGGATGATTTCTTTGAAAAGTGGCTGATAGACACATTTGGCAGAGAGGAATTGACCCCTTTATTTGCGGTGGAGAGAGCGCACAGGGTGCCGACCAGACCCGGCCCTCCGGGAAGGCCGCCGAGACCGGTGCTGATAAAGATTTTACATTACAAAGATAGAGACAAGATCCTGAGGAAAGCTAGGGAACGTCAAGACATCTCCTTTAATGGGGTGAAAGTGTCCTTCTTCCTGGATTTCTCTATGGAAGTACAACGGAAAAGATCACAGTTTATGGATATAAAGAGACGCCTAAGGGCGTTACAAGTGCAATATTCAACGATGTATTCTGCCCGTCTGAGAGTGGTGGCGCTGGGCACAACTTCCTTTTTCGAGACACCGAGAGAAGCGGTTAGATGGTTGGATAGCCATGAAAGTCAGCTGAGACCGGCGGAGGCAGAGGGACGGCGTTGATCCGGAACAGACCGGCTGACAAAAGGAGGCTGGGGATGCGGGACTGAACCAGGTGTCGTTAAAAATTGCAAGATATGGCATTGAGGGTTCCTGGTCATGTTTGGACTTGGAGTTGGAGGGCATGGTTGCGGTGAACGCGGAAGACCGGAAGTGGAGGAATGTGTTTATGGACATTGAGGGGTACAGATATGTTGAAGGCATGGTTGTTTATTTGCAAGAAAAAGGCAGCGGGAGGGATGGTCAGTTACGCGGGAAATGTGAATAGCGAGTTATGGTATTGTTGAATGTACGGTGGGCGGAGTTGGCCTGCCGACGCTTGTTATGGGTAATGGCAGATACGTTCTGTCGCCCCAACCCTTGGAAAGGGGTAGGTTTACGGGGGGGGGGGTTACAGGGGGGGGAGGGGAGGGAGGGAAAGAGGACCCAGCCGGTCGGATATGTAAAATTACGAGAACAGGAAAGGATGAGTTGGGATATGTTGAGGGATGATGGGATCACTTAATTGTTTGTCCTGGAATGTACGGGGCCTGCG
This sequence comes from Rhinoderma darwinii, assembly GCF_050947455.1. Classification (NCBI taxonomy): domain Eukaryota; kingdom Metazoa; phylum Chordata; class Amphibia; order Anura; family Rhinodermatidae; genus Rhinoderma; species Rhinoderma darwinii. Next base: position 80,677,596 of record NC_134689.1, read on the forward strand.
GGACGCCAGAAAACGGCAGGCGGTATTTGACTTTGTTAGGAAGCAGGAGTCGAGGGTGATAGGACTACAGGAGACACATATGACTAGGGATTCAGTCTCCATGATGCATAGGGCCTGGGTAGGACATAGTTTTCATTCTTACCATACTGCATATTCAAGGGGGGTGAGTCTTCTCATACATAGGGCGGTGCCATTTATATGTCACGACTCCTTCCAGGATGGGGAGGGGCGGTATGTGGGGGTACACTGTACGCTGTATCATTGGAATTGTGTGTTGGTGGTGTTGTATGTCCCCCCTCCATTTTCTAGCGGATGTATCAAGAAAGTGGTGGAGGAACTGGCTAGATTCCCGGAGGTGCCGTTACTAGTGATGGGGGATTTTAACGCGGTATTGAATACTAATATGGATAAATTCGGCATGACAGGGGGAGGTTTAACAGCGTTTGGCCATCTTGTTGCTGAAATGGGTTGGCGGGACATATGGAGGGATAAACATCCAAATAGGTTTCAGTATTCTTGTGCGTCTTCCACGTATCAGTCTTTATCCAGGATAGACCTAATCTTGTGCTCACCGGCAGCGGTACCCTTTGTAGCCCGGATAGAATACTTGCAAAGAGCTTTATCGGATCATTCTCCTTTGTTAATGAAGGTAGAGACGGAGGGGAGGACAGGGCGGGGGCAAGGGTGCTGGAAACTCAATGCCTTTTGGCTGAAGTTGATAGATCATAAACAAATTTTAGACCTCATAAAGGAATACTTTCAATTCAACTCGGGAACGGTACCGCAAGAGATACTGTGGGATGCGATGAAGGCGTGGCTGAGAGGGGTGTTCATCCAGCACATTTCGGCAGTAAAAACACGGTCTAGACAATTAGGGGAAGCGTTGTTGGAAAGGGTAACAGAGACAGAAAGGCTACATATAGCAGATAACACACCAGACACACTGAAGCATTGGGTGGAGGCACAGCGGTTGTTAAAACAGCATCAGTTGGAGAGGGCAGATAACAAAAGGATGTTTTTAAAACGCCAATATTATGAGGAGGGGGAAACCACTGGACGGCTACTGGCAAGGATGGCGCAGGCTCAGAGGGAGAATAATTACATACACACTATTAGGGGGGAGGGGGGGGAAGTCGGAGACGGATACAGGACAGATTTTGAAAGTTTTTCAGCAGTTTTACTCAGATTTGTATGCCTCTAGGGCAGAGCACACACCTCAACAGCTGGAAGAGTATATAGGGGAGATCGACCTTCCCAGGTTGGGAGGGGAGGAAAGAGGGACATTGGAGGAGCCCATATCTCTGGAGGAGCTCCAGGCAGCGATAGGGATACTAGCCAGTGAAAAGGCGCCGGGGCCGGATGGTCTTCCGGTGGAAGTTTTTAAGGAATATGGGGAGGAACTCACACCGCAGTTACTGGCCATTCTTTTGGATAGTTTTGATAGGGGGAGGCTCCCGGAAACAATGTACGAAGCAACTATAGTAGTTCTGCCTAAGGAGGGGAAAGATCCCCAGCTCCCGGGCTCCTATAGACCAGTTTCCCTATTGACGGCGGATATTAAAATCATAGCAAAAGTATTGGCGCTTCGACTAGCTAAGGTAGTGGCTGGGGTGGTACATGGAGATCAGGCCGGCTTTATGCCATCCAAATCGACGGCGGTGAATCTGAGACGGCTGTTCTTGAATTTACAAGTCCTGCCGGATAATAATGGGGGGAGAGCCATTCTGTCCTTAGACGCGGCTAAAGCATTCGATTGCGTGGAATGGAAATATTTGTGGTCAGTTCTGGAGAAAATGGGATTTGGCCCTAATTTCATAAAATGGGTAAAGTTGTTATACGTAGCCCCGACAGCAAAGATAAGGGTGAATGGGGTGCTATCGGATCGGTTCGCGCTGGAGCGGGGAACGCGTCAGGGATGTCCATTATCTCAATTGTTGTTTGCGTTGGCGGTGGAACCATTGGCGTGCGCAGTGAGACAACATGAACATATTCAGGGGTTGAGATATGGGGGGGTGGAGGAACGAATTGCATTATACGCAGATGATATGCTGCTATTCATGGCGGATACCGAGCGCACACTACCGTTAGTGATGGCCCTAATTAAGCGGTTTGGGAAATATTCGGGATTGCTCATTAATTGGTCAAAATCGGCTCTAATGCTCATGGACCCGGGGGTTATCCAGACTGGGGAGGAGGAGGTGGAGATACCGGTGGTCACGGAGTTTAAGTACTTGGGGGTTAGGGTGACGGCGAAAGCACAGGATTATATGTCCCTTAATGTAATGCCACTGTTAACAACGATAAAAGCCAAAGTAGAGGCGTGGAATAAGTTACCGCTATCGGCTCTGGGTAGGACGAATCTAATTAAAATTATCCTTATGCCCCAGGTGCTGTATGTCCTACATAATTCCCCGGTATGGATGCCCAAATATTGGTTTAGGAGGTTGCACAACCTTTTTAGGGACCTAGTATGGAAGAAGGGGGTACCTAGGATTAAACTGGAGAAACTACAACTGCCTAAAGAGGAGGGGGGCCTGGCGGTGCCCAATGCTTGGGTGTATTATTTAGCTGCCCAATGTCAGCATTTCTGGGGGTGGGAGCAGGAAGAGACATGGGGGTCCAGTGCGCGCATCCTATCATATCTGGGGGGGGGGGGAAACCCGTTGGCAGGACTGGAAGCGCACAGCTATAAACGGATGGCGAGTACCAGACCCACTCTGCTTCTCATACACAAGGTGTGGTGGCAGTGCAAGCAATTGCTGGGGATAGGAGAGTGCACTAAATATACACCACTCTGGAGGAATGCTTATCTGGGGGAATTGGGTAAATTGGAAGGGATGCAGGGGTGGGAGCAGCAAGGCATAATACGATTGAGTCAGGTGTACGAGGGAGGCATACTCAAATCCTTTCAGCAAATAAGGGAGGGGTTTCAGCTGGACTCCCGCATGTTCTATCAGTACCTGCAGATTCGGCATGCTGTGCAGACACAAGCGGCCAGTGTAGACATGACAATACATGCCGCGGGAGTGTTGGAACATATTGCAAAAGCAGTAACGTCAAAAGGATTAATTTCATTGGTTTATCGCAGGTTATTGGTGGAACATCTGGGGGATCCTATGGCACCAGTGAAAGCTATATGGGAGAGGGATGTGGGTCCTATTCCGACAGACCACTGGGAGGCGGTATTGGCAGCAACATGTACTTTGTCCATTAATGTAGCACAACGAAGATCGCAGTTGTTTCTGATATATAGGGTGTATAGGACCCCGTGGGTGTTGAAACAAATGGGATTAAGAGCAGATGCCAAGTGCCCTAGGTGCCCGGAGGAAAAAGCAGACATCCTACATATGTTCTGGACATGTGGGAGGTTGGGGATTCTGTGGACGGAAATATTGGAGCTAGTGGGGAGAGTGTTTGAGGTACAGATTCCATGGGATCCTGTGGTAATGCTGCTAGGGTATGTTGGGGATTTGGAGGGGGATAGGATGTTAGGTTTGGCAATCGCTAAAATACTATATCAAGTTAGGAAAGGAATAGCAAAGCACTGGCTGGATGCGGAGCCACCCTCAAAACAAGAAATCATAGGGGCACTTAACTCACAGGTTCTGATGGAATATAGGATATACTCCAAGAGGGGGTCCAAGGTCAAGTTTGAAAAACAATGGGCTAGGTGGATTGATCAATCTGGGTATGCTTCTGTGGAGCTAATGACACTACGGTCACAGGTATAGGGCTACTGACGGTGGGGTACATACGGAGAACAGGCGGAAGATGGGGAATGGAAAAGGGGAAGAGAAGGAGATAGGATTGAAAAAGTGGTATCGAGAAGACCGGCTGGGGGGATACAAGGGGGAGTTGGGGGGAAGGGAATGTTTGGTTGGACATAAATAATTGGGTCTGTGGAAATTTGCTTATACACTGTATGAGAAAGTACAATGACCTGTAAAAATGTGAAGTTTGTTGAATAAAATTGAACTGATTTAAAAAAAGATTTCGAGGCTGTCGCTTGGCAACTCGGATCTTCAGCTCCCTCCATAAGTTTTCGATGGGATTAAGGTCTGGAGACTGGCTAGGCCACTCCATGACCTTAATGTGCTTCTTTTTGAACCACTCCTTTGTTGCCTTGGCTGTATGTTTCGGGTCATTGTCGTGCTGGAAGACCCAGCCACGAGCCATTTTTAATGTCCTGGTGGAGGGAAGGAGGTTGTCACTCAGGATTTGACGGTACATGGCTCCATCCATTCTCCCATTGATACGGTGAAGTAGTCCTGTGCCCTTAGCAGAGAAACAACCCCAAAGCATAATGTTTTCACCTCCATGCTTGACAGTGGGGACGGTGTTCTTTGGGTCATAGGCAGCATTTCTCTTCCTCCAAACACGGCGAGTTGAGTTAATGCCAAAGAGCTCAATTTTAGTCTCATCTGACCACAGCACCTTCTCCCAATCACTCTCAGAATCATCCAGATGTTCATTTGCAAACTTCAGAGGGGCCTGTACATGTGCCTTCTTGAGCAGGGGGACCTTGCGTGCACTGCAGGATTTTAATCCATTACGGCGTAATGTGTTACCAATGGTTTTCTTGGTGACTGTGGTCCCAGCTGCCTTGAGATCATTAACAAGTTCCCCCCGTGTAGTTTTCGGCTGAGCTCTCACCTTCCTCGGGATCAAGGATACCCCACGAGGTGAGATTTTGCATGGAGCCCCAGATCGAAGTCGATTGACAGTCATTTTGTATGTCTTCCATTTTCTTACTATTGCACCAACAGTTGTCTCCTTCTCACCCAGCATCTTACTTATGGTTTTGTAGCCCATTCCAGCCTTGTGCAGGTCCATGATCTTGTCCCTGACATCCTTAGAAAGCTCTTTGGTCTTGCCCATGTTGTAGAGGTTAGAGTCAGACTGATTAATTGAGTCTGTGGACAGGAGTCTTTTATAAAGGTGACCATTTAAGACAGCTGTCTTTAATGCAGGCACCAAGTTGATTTGGAGCGTGTAACTGGTCTGGAGGAGGCTGAACTCTTAATGCTTTGTAGGGGATCAAATACTTATTTCTCTGTGCACAATGCAAATAAACATATATAATTTTGACAATGTGATTTTCTTTTTTTTTTTTTTTTATATAATCTATCTCTCACTGGTAAAATTAACCTATCCTAAAAATTCTAGACTGTTCATGTCTTTGACAGTGGTCAAACTTACAAAATCAGCAAGGGATCAAATACTTATTTCCTTCACTGTATAGTATAAATGCTGTGACTAGGCGGCTCTTGCGTTTGAGTTCCCCATTGTAAGTTTATTTGAAGCAGAACACTGCGATAATTTGGATTGGTTAAACAGAGTATTCCCCAAATCATGGGTAATGCATAAGCACATATATCTATTAAGATAAACTTATACACAGTAACACAGATGATAAGGAAATGTAGTTAAGGATTAAAAGGTTTCCCCTTATGAATTTTGAAGAACACTAACCTGGTACGGAATGCTCTACTGAGCATGCGTATGATGTATGTTGAGCAATGGACGTGCGTGTCACTCTGTGCGTTCCAGGACTCAGCCACACTATGGAAATTTGTTAGGCGTACACGGAACTACGGAGTCCGCGCATGCGCACTAAAGACTTAGAAATATCGAACACAGGATTTATTAGCAATGAGAGTATGCGGTAACGGTGAGTCGCTTCAGAATGTAAACATGATCTTGATTGTTATTTTAAAACACCTGCACTGTTTTAATTAGCACTTTATACTACATGGACGACAAATGACAAACGATGTTTGTTATAAGTTTGAAGGAATAGAATGATTGTATTAATAGGTATATGTATTACTGTTTTTACATTTGTTTTTTTGAATTTGTTTTTAACTATCTTAACCCAGGAAATGGGTATTTATATGTGCACCTTTCACATGTTTTGTTATGCTCGAGAAAGCCCCCATGGAGTAGGGCTGAAACATCACATGTGGTGAATAAATCCACATTTCACTATCAAGGTGTGCTGTCTCGTATTTTGGAGGATTTGACTATATATATATATATATATATATATATATATATATATATATATATATATATATATATATATATTTATTGTAGCCGAGCAGCTACTAAGGGGCAGGATTTGGGAGCAGAATTATATATTTAAAAGTTCTGGGTTGCTGGAGTTCCACTCCGTCTTCTGGACGGTCCAGGGTTTGGGCTGCCTTATGAGTCTCATTAGCTGCCAGCTGTGAGGACTCCTTTAAGGAAGGTGTGATCTGATCACACAAGGCTCCCAGTCTGAGGAAGACAGGCATTGTTAGCCTATGGGAGTCAGAAGTTCTGGTAAGAACACATGTTTGTAGTGAGGTGCTGGGCAGAAGGCCTTTTACCTTGATAGCTAGGGAATCTATATGTTTAGTTAGAGGCTGGACGGCCTAGGGTTTATTTTGAACTGTTTTGTAAAACTGCTTGCTGTATTGAAGACAATAAAGCTGGTTGCGGCCAGTTTCATACCGAATCCTCTGTGTTGGAGTGGAAATTCTTAAGTGTGCCAACCATCTTACCCTGGAGATGGCGTTCCTGTGAGCTAACTTACCCCAAGTTGTCGCATATGGTGGAGAATGCAGGCACATCGCGCTAAGGGCGAACGCACAAGTTCCTTAAACTGATTGGACTTCCCGTATGTATTGGGTAAAAGCAGCAACAGGATTGCAAAAAAAGACTGTTGTTATGGACGAGCTCGTAAAACAGATGGTGCAGGCAAACCTGCAACAGCAGCAAGCTATCGCACAGCAGCAGAGGGCTCATGCGGAGGCTATACAGGTTCAACGGGAGACAAACCACCTGCTGGGTGAGCAAGTTTACGCCATAAGAGAGACGGTCGTGGCTCAACCACAGTTACCACGGAAAACAGCCCCCACCCTGATAAATGTGTGCAAAACGGTGCAAAGCACCTTGCAGAAAATGACTGCTTGTCATGTCAGGCTCACTCACCTCCTGACGGCCGCTGTCATGGGTCTGTGAGCGCTAGCCCGAGTCACCTCTTCAGGAGACGCCATCGCTCACTTCCGCTCAACCCGACCGAGTACCCTGGACTATAAGAAGGGCCCAGCCCCTTCCTCCCATGCCTGAGTGTTGTTGTCGTACCCAAAGTTTATCTTTGCAAATGGTCTCCTAGTGTCTTCCAGTTCCCAGTGTTTCCCGTACCTGTATCCCGTATCCCGTGCTATCCTGGTCAAATGCCGTGCTGAGCTGTAGTTGTGCTGTGCTGCATACCACGCCTGTCCTGCTACACCATGCCTGAGGTTTGCCTGCTGCCTAGTCCCAACCGAGCCTGCCTTGCTACTGTCCGAGCTGCCACAGGTACCCTATACGAACTATAGCCTGTTACCTGCGCCTTGTTGGCCAGCTGCCAAGGCAGTATGGCCCAGTGGGTCCATGAACCCAACGTGGCACTGCTGCAGATGATGTGGAGTTTGTGCTTGAAGTGGCTTTCCTCATTTCTGGCAGCTGTGGGAGAAAGACAGTATCCCAAATAATCATGATGGCTATCACTTGGGAGAAGCCTTCCTCAGAGTATCCTACTTCTAATTCTAAAGGGGGACATGCCACTATAGTAAACGTGTCTGGTGATAGAAATGTGTTACCTGTAATAATATCTGTAGAATATGACACACAACTGGTATGTGACACTAACGTAATGTCCAGTTTTGCGCTTAACATGTCTGTAACACATGAACAGGTTACACAGTCTGAACAGGTGAATGCAGCGTATGCAGGGCCGGCATTAGGGGTGTGCGAGCTGTACGAACGCACAGGGCGCTGTACCCTCCCAGCATGTAGGGGGTGCCACTGGGCTCTACCTCGACTCTGTGCTTTGTTTAGTTACAAACACGGAGTAAATAGCAGAGGAGCAAGAGGAGGAAGCTACGCCCACAGCCCGTGCTACACGAAGCCTGTGATCCTGTCAGCATGGAGACATGGTAAGTTTCTATGTGTGTCTGTGTATGCGGGGTGTGTGTGTCTGTGTGTATACAGTATGTGTGTCTGTGTATACAGTGTTTGTGTGTGTGTGTATATAGTATGTGTGTCTGTGTGTGTATGCAGTATGTGTGTCTGTGTGTATACAGTGTGTTTCTGTGTGTATACCGTATGTGTCTCCGTGTTTGCATGTGTAATGATAGGGGTAGGGAAACGGACAAGTGAGCCCTAATCTACCCGCCACTCTGTCCCTGCCTACTTGCAATGACCCGCCCTAGGCGACGGGGTACAACTGGGCGGCGGTCCCTACGCTCAGTAAGTGCACGAGACAAAACATACAAGGGAATATAAAGCAAAGGGAAAGGGGCGGTTGCCCATGGCAACACCGTGAGCAACAGAGTGGTGAACGAGCCAAGTCAAACCAGGAGAGCACGAGGTACCAAACGCAGAGCAGAAGAGTAGTCAGAAAGCCAGGGTCAGAATGGAGCAGGATCAAATTGTTAGGAGCTGTAGCTGGGCCAGGAAACCACACGGAAAGAATCACAAGCAAGGAGGAAAAGGAAAGGCAGGTATAAATAGACAGAGGGCGGGAGCTAGCTGAGTCTGGCCAGGCTGCGATAGGCTCTCCCACTCCTAAGCCTGCCAGCCTGAGTGGTGGAAGCTGGAGTCAGTCTCAGAGAGATAGACTCAGGTGAAGACTGATTGCCTAAGGAAGTTAACCCCGAAGCTGTGCCTGGCAGATCCTTTACAGTATGTGTATATGTTACAGGGTGTGTGTGTGTGTGTGTGTGTGTGTGTGTGTGTATGTCTCTGCATGTGTTTATGTCTCTTTGTAAAAGTGTGTGTTCATTATTAAAGTAGAACAGATAAAACAAAGATATCTGTGCTGCCTCCTATATACCCTGCTGCCCCCTATATATCCTGCTGCCCCTATATATCCTGCTGCCCCTATATACCCTGATGACCTTTATATATCCTGCTTCCCCTATATATTCTGCTCCCCTACTGCTTCCTATATACCCTGCTTCCTCCTATATATACCCTGCTGCCCTTTATATACCCTGCTGCTCCTATATATCCTGCTGCCAATATATACCCTGCTGCCCCTATATACCCCGCTGCTTCCTATATACCCTGCTGCCCCTATATATCCTGCTGAACCATATATATCCTGCTGCCCCTATATATCCTGCTGCCCCATAAACAACCTGCTGCCTCCTATATACCCTGCTGCCCTTTATATACCCTGCTGCCCCTTATATAACCTGCTGCCCCTTATATACCCTGCTGCCCCTATATACCATGCTGTCTGTCATATACCCTGCTGCCCCTTATATAACCTGCTGCCCCTTATATAACTTACTGCCCCCTATATACCCTGCTGCCCCTTATATACCCTGCTGCCCCTTATAAACCATGCGGCACCTTATATACTCTGCTGCCCTTATATATATATATGCCTCTGTGTGTGTGTTTATATGTGGCTGTAGGTATAGTTATCATCTACAACATTATCTGTACTCATAGATTTATCGTGGTGTTATCAGCGGTATTACTTGTGACTGCAAGTAACATCGACTACATTATCTTTAATCAGAGAGTTATCACTGTGTTATCTGTGGTGTTACATAGGACTGCAGGTAACAACTACTACATTATCTGTTTCTCAGAGACTCATCATTGCGTGTTATCTGTGGTGTTACATAGGACTGCAGGTAACATCTACTACATTATCTGTAATCAGAGAGTTATCACTGTGTTATCTGTTGTGTTACATAGGACTGCAGGTAACATCTACTACATTATCTGTAATCAGAGAGTTATTACTGTGTGTTATCTGTGGTGTTACATAGGACTGCAGGTAGCATCAACTACATTATCTGTACTCAGGGAGTTATCACTGTGTATTATCTGCGGTGTTACATAGGGCTGCAGGTAACATCTACTGCATTATTTGTACTCAGGGAGTTATCACTGTGTGTTATCTGTGGTGTTACTTAGGGCTAAATGTGAGATCTACGACATTATCTGTACTGGGTATATATGGGTCTGTTTTTGAATGTGTCTTTGTGCTTGTATGTACGTGCCTTTTATGTATTTGTATATGTTCCTGTCTGTGTATTTATCCACCGGTGTGTGTGTATGTGTCGGTACGTCTATATATTTACCTGGATGTATATATTGCAGATGTGTGTATGTATATTTGCCTGTATGTCTATATATCTGTCTTTATGTATGTACAGTATATAAGCTCCAGTATGTGCGTGTCTATATATGTGGTTAATTTTTGTGTAGGGGGCGGCAATAGAGAGTCCCACACAGGGCGCCATCCAACCTAAGGCTGGTCCTGAGCGTGTGAACAGGCTGGTAAAGAAACAACAGCCGAAACAGAAAAGGAGATTAGCTCAAGTGCGCCCCTTGAGGCCGTAGTTGAGACTGTCGAGAATGTCACATGTGATGTGCATGCTGTTACTAATGGTAACCCAGAGAATAATGTTGCCATGTCAGTTTTTGGTGACACTAATGTGGTTGCTACTGGCAACCAGCGGTTTTGAGCATCTGTGGGTGACTATGATCAAATACGTTTTACTGAAGGAGTGGATGAATTTCACAATGTGGTAGCTGTAGGGGTGACCCTGAGTAAAACTCAAAGTTCTCTCATGGTGGTTGATACAGGAGATGCTGAGAAGACATTTCCACATTTTGCAGCAGAGAGGGAACAGTTATACAGAGCCAGTGAGGTGTGTGCGTGTTGGATCTGTCCTTGGACACTGAAGTCCCGTGTAATAAACCAGGTGTATCTGAGGAGATTTCCCTAGAGGTTGGGATTGTTGATGGTAACCTGGAGTACAGCCCTGAAATACCTAATAATTGTGATGAAAAGGTGCATGGTGCAATAGATCTGACTTCCGCCCTTTTAAAAATATTGCCCCCTACAGGTCATTCTTATCCTGTAGAAACGGAGACTTATGTAAAGCTCACTCTTTCCAAAGAGATTGGGGAAGCACAGGAGTTAGACTTCAAGCCGTGTTCAGTGGATGCTACTATAGTGTATGCTTCAGCCGCTGACATTGTATGTGATATAGAACAGGTTACTAATGGCAACCAGCCGTATTCAGTGGATGCTACTACAGTGTATGCTTTAGCCACTGACATCGCATGTGAGGTAAAAAAGGTTGCTAATGGCAACAAGCCGTGTTTAGTGGATGCTACTACAGTATATGCTTCAGCCACAGACATTGTATGTGATATAGAACAGGTTACTAATGGCAACCAGCCGTATTCAGTGGATGCCACTACAGTGTTTGCTTCAGCCACTGACATTGTATGTGATATAGAACAGGTTACTAATGGCAACCAGCCGTATTCTGTGGATGCCGCTACAGTGTATGCTTCAGCCACTGACATTGTATGTGATATTGAACAGGTTACTAATGGCAACAAGCCGTATTCAGTGGATGCTACTACAGTCTATGCTTCAGCCACTGACATTGTATGTGATATAGAACACGTTGCTAATGGCAACAAACATTGTTCAGTGGATGCTACTACAGTGTATGCTTCAGCCACTGACATTGTATGGGATATAGAACAGGTTACAAATGGAAACAAGCCATGTTCAGTGGATGCCACTACAGTGTATGCTTCTATCACTGACATTGTATGTGATATAGAACAGGTTACTAATGGCCAACAGCCATATTCAGTGGATGCCACTACAGTGTATGCTTCACCACAGACATTGTATGTGATATAGAACAGGTTACTAATGGCAACCAGCCGTAATCAGTGGACGCCACTACAGTGTATGCTTCAGCCTCTGACATTGTATGTGATATAGAACAGGTTACTAATGGCAACAAGCCGTGTTCAGTGGATGCTACTACAGTCTATGCTTCAGCCACTGACATTTGTATGATATAAAAAGGGGTTACTAATAGCAACAAGCCGTGTTCAGTGGATGCTACTACAGCGTATGCGTCTGTCACTGACATTGTATGGGATATAGAATAGGTTACTAATGGCAACAAGCCGTATTCAGTGGATGCCACTAGAGTGTATGCTTCACCTCTAATATTGTATGGGATATAGAACAGGTTACTAATGGAAACAAGCGGTGTTCAGTGGATGCTACTACAGTGTATGCTTCAGCCACTGACATTGTATGTGATATAGAACAGGTTACTAATGGCAACAAGCCGTGTTCAGTGGATGCCACTACAGTGTATGCTTCAGCCACTGACATTGTATGTGATATAGAACAGGTTACTAATGGCAACCAGCCATATTCAGTGGATGCCGCTACAGTGTATGCTTCAGCCACTGACATTGTATGTGATATAGAACAGGTTACTAATGGCAACAAGCCGTGTTCAGTGGATGCCACTACAGTGTATGCTTTAACTACTGACATTGTATGTGATATAGAACATGTTGCTAATGGCAACAAGCATTGTTCAGTGGATGCTACCACAGTGTATGCTTCAGCCACTGACATTGTATGTGATATAGAACAGGTTACTAATGGCAACATGCCGTGTTCAGTGGATGCCACTACAGTGTATGCTTCAGCCACTGAAATTATATGTGATATAGAACAGGATACTAATAGCAACCAGCCGTATTCAGTGGATGCCACTACAGTGTATGCTTCAGCCACTGACATTGTTTGTGATATAGAACAGGTTACTAATGGCAACCAGCCGTATTCAGTGGATGCCGCTACAGTGTATGCTTCAGCCACTGACATTGTATGTGATATAGAACAGGTTACTAATGACAACAAGCCGTGTTCAGTGGATGCCACTACAGTGTACGCTTCAGCTACTGACATTTCATGTGATATAGAACATGTTGCTAATGGCAACAAGCATTGTTCAGTGGATGCTACTACAGTGTATGCTTCAGCCACTGACATTGTATGGGATATAGAACAGGTTACTAATGGAAACAAGCCATGTTCAGTGGATGCCACTACAGTGTATGCTTCTGTCACTGACATTGTATGTGATAAAGAACTGGTTACTAATGGCAAACTGCCGAATTCAGTGGATGTCACTACAGTGTATGCTTCACCACTGACATTGTATGTGATATAGAACAGGTTACTAATGGCTACAAGCCATGTTCAGTGGATGCTACTACAGTCTATGCTTCAGCCACTGACATTGTATGTGATATAGAACACATTGCTAATGGCAACAAACATTGTTCAGTGGATGCTATTACAGTGTATGCTTCAGCCTACTGACATTGTATGGGATATAGAACAGGTTACTAATGGAAACAAGCCATGTTCAGTGGATACCACTACAGTGTATGCTTCTATCACTGACATTGTATGTAATATAGAACAGGTTACTAATGGCAAACAGCCGTATTCAGTGGATGCAACTACAGTGTATGCTTCACCACTGAGATTGTATGTGATATAGAACAGGTTACTAATGGCAACCAGCCGTAATCAGTGGATGCCACTACAGTGTATGCTTGAGCCTCTGACAATGTATGTGATATAGAACAGGTTACTAATGGCAACAAGCCATGTTCAGTGGATGCTACTACAGTCTATGCTTCTGCCACTGACATTGTATGATATGAAACAGGTTACTAATAGCAACAAGCCGTGTTCAGTGGATGCTACTACAGTGTATGCTTCAGCCACTGATATTGTATGTGATATAGAACAGGTTACTAATGGCAACCAGCCATAATCAGTGGATGCCCCTACAGTGTATGCTTCAGCCACTAACATTGTATGATATGAAACAGGTTACTAATGGCAACCAGCCGTAATCAGTGTATGCCCCTACAGTGTATGCTTCAGCCACTGACATTGTATGATATGAAACAGGTTACTAATGGAAACAAGCCGTGTTCAGTGGATGCTACTACAGTGTATGTTTCACCACTGACATTGTATGGGATATAGAACAGGTTCCTAATGGCAACAAGCCATGTTCAGTGGATGCTACTACAGTGTATGCTTCAGCCACTGACATTGTATGTGATATAGAACAGGTTACTAATGGCAACAAGCAGTGTTCAGTGGATGCCACTACAGTGTATGCGTCTGTCACTGACATTGTATGATATGAAACAGGTTACTAATAGCAACAAGCCGTGTTCAGTGGATGCTACTACAGTGTATGCTTCAGCCACTGATATTGTATGTGATATAGAACAGGTTACTAATGGCAACCAGCCATAATCAGTGGATGCCCCTACAGTGTATGCTTCAGCCACTAACATTGTATGATATGAAACAGGTTACTAATGGCAACCAGCCGTAATCAGTGTATGCCCCTACAGTGTATGCTTCAGCCACTGACATTGTATGATATGAAACAGGTTACTAATGGCAAACAGCCGTATTCAGTGGATGCCACTACAGTGTATTCTTCACCACTGACATTGTATGTGATATAGAACAGGTTACTAATGGCAACAAGGCGTGTTCAGTGGATGCTACTACAGTCTATGCTTTAGCCACTGACATTGTATGATATAAAACAGGTTACTAATAGCAACAAGCCGTGTTCAGTGGATGCTACTACAGTGTATGCTTCAGCCACTGATATTGTATGTGATATAGAATAGGTTACTAATGGCAACAAGCCGTGTTCAGTGGATGCCACTAGAGTGTATGCTTCACCTCTAATATTGTATGGGATATAGAACAGGTTACTAATGGAAACAAGCATTGTTCAGTGGATGCTACTACAGTGTATGCTTCAGCCACTGACATTGTATGGGATATAGAACAGGTTACTAATGGAAACAAGCCATGTTCAGTGGATGCCACTACAGTGTATGCTTCTGTCACTGACATTGTATGTGATATAGAACAGGTTACTAATGGCAAACAGCCGTATTCAGTGGATGCCACTACAGTGTATGCTTCACCACTGACATTGTATGTGTTATAGAACAGGTTACTAATGGCAACAAGCCGTGTTCAGTGGATGCTACTACAGTGTATGCGTCTGTCACTGACATTGTATGTGATATAGAACAGGTTACTAATGGCAACAAGCCGTGTTCAGTGGATGCTACTACAGTGTATGCTTCTGTCACTGACATTGTATGATATAAAACAGGTTACTAATTGCAACAAGCCGTGTTCAGTGGATGCTACTACAGTGTATGCTTCAGCCACTGACATTGTATGGGATATAGAATAGGTTACTAATGGCAGCAAGCCGTATTCAGTGGATGCCACTAGATTGTATGCTTCACCTCTAATATTGTATGGGATATAAAACAGGTTACTAATGGAAACAAGCGGTGTTCAGTGGATGCTACTACAGTGTATGCTTCTGTCACTGACATTGTATGTGATATAGAACAGGCTACTAATGGCAACCAGCAATATTCAGTGGATGCCACTACAGTGTATGCGTCACCACTGACATTGTATGGGATATAGAACAGGTTACTAATGGCAACATGCCATGTTCAGTGGATGCCACTACAGTATATGCTTCAGCCACTGACATTGTATGTGATATAGAACAGGTTACTAATGGAAACAAGCAGTGTTCAGTGGATGCCACTACAGTGTATGATTTACCACTGACATTGTATGTGATATAGAATCGGTTACTAATGACAACAAGCCGTGTTCAGTGGATGCTACTACAGTGTATGCTTCAGCCACTGACGTTGTATGTGATATAGAATAGGTTACTAATGGCAACAAGCCATTTTCAGTGGATGCTACTACAGTGTATGCTTCAGCCACTGACATTGTATGTGATATAGCACAGGTTACTAATGGCAACAAGCCGTGTTCAGTGGATGCTACTACAGTGTATGCTTCATCCACTGACATTGTATGTGATATAGAACAGGTTACTAATGGCAACAAGCCGTGTTCAGTCGATGCTACTACAGTGTATGCTTCTGTCACTGACATTGTATGTGATATAGAACAGGATACTAATGGCAACCAGCCGTGTTCAGTGGATGCTACTACAGTGTATGCTTCAGCCACTGATATTGTATGTGATATAGAACAGGTTACTAATGGCAAACAGCCGTAATCAGTTGATGCCACTACAGTGTATTCGTCTGTCACTGACATTGTATGGGATAAAGAACAGATTACTAATGGAAACAAGCAGTGTTCAGTGGATGCCACTACAGTGTATGTGTCTGTCACTGACATTGTATGGGATACAGAATAGGTTACTAATGGCAACAAGCCGTATTCAGTGGATGCCACTAGAGTGTATGCTTCACCTCTAATATTGTATGGGATATAGAACTGGTTACTAATGGAAACAAGCGGTGTTCAGTAGATGCTACTATAGTGTATGCTTCAGCCACTGACATTGTATGTGATATAGAACAGGTTACTAATGGCAACCAGCCATATTCAGTGGATGCCGCTACAGTGTATGCTTCAGCCACTGACATTGTTTGTGATATAGAACAGGTTACTAATGGCAACAAGCCATGTTCAGTGGATGCCACTACAGTGTATGCTTCAGCTACTGACATTGTATGTGATATAGAACATGTTGCTAATGGCAACAAGCATTGTTCAGTGGATGCTACTACAGTGTATGCTTCAGCCACTGACATTGTATGGGATATAGAACAGGTTACTAATGGAAACAAGCCATGTTTAGTGGATGCCACTACAGTGTATGCTTCTGTCACTGACATTGTATGTGATATAGAACAGGTTACTAATGGCAAACAGCCGTATTCAGTGGATGCCACTACAGTGTATTCTTCACCACTGACATTGTATGTGATATAGAACAGGTTACTAATGGCAACAAGGCGTGTTCAGTGGATGCTACTACAGTCTATGCTTTAGCCACTGACATTGTATGATATAAAACAGGTTACTAATAGCAACAAGCCGTGTTCAGTGGATGCTACTACAGTGTATGCTTCAGCCACTGATATTGTATGTGATATAGAACAGGTTACTAATGGAAACAAGCCGTGTTCAGTGGATGCTACTACAGTGTATGCTTCACCACTGACATTGTATGGGATATAGAACAGGTTCCTTATGGCAACAAGCCATGTACAGTGGATGCTACTACAGTCTATGCTTCAGCCACTGACATTGTATGTGATATAGAACAGGTTACTAATGGAAACAAACCGTCTTCAGTGGATGCTACTACAGTGTATGCTTCAGCCACTGACATTGTATGTGATATAGAACAGGTTACTAATGGCAACAAGCCGTGTTCAGTGGATGCTACTACAGTGTATGCGTCTGTCACTGACATTGTATGTGATATAGAACAGGTTACTAATGGCAACAAGCCGTGTTCAGTGGATGCTACTACAGTGTATGCTTCTGTCACTGACATTGTATGATATAAAACAGGTTACTAATTGCAACAAGCCGTGTTAAGTGGATGCTACTACAGTGTATGCTTCAGCCACTGATATTTTATGTGATATAGAACAGGTTACTAATGGCAACCAGCCGTAATGAGTGGATGACACTACAGTGTATTCGTCTGTCACTGACATTGTATGGGATATAGAACAGATTACTAATGGAAACAAGCAGTGTTCAGTGGATGCCACTACAGTGTATGCGTCTGTCACTGACATTGTATGGGATATAGAATAGGTTGCTAATGGCAACAAGCCATATTCAGTGGATGCCACTAGAGTGTATGCTTCACCTCTAATATTGTTTGGGATATAGAACAGGTTACTAATGGAAACAAGCCGTGTTCAGTGGATGCTAATACAGTATATGCTTTAGCCACTGACATTGTATGATATAAAACAGGTTACTAATAGCAACAAGCCGTGTTCAGTGGATGCTACTACAGTGTATGCTTCAGCCACTGATATTGTATGTGATATAGAACAGGTTACTAATGGAAACAAGCCGTGTTCAGTGGATGCTACTACAGTGTATGCTTCAGCCACTGACATTGTATGTGATATAGAACAGGTTACTAATGGCAACAAGCCGTGTTCAGTGGATGCTACTACAGTGTATGCTTCACCACTGACATTGTATGTGATATAGAACAGGTTACTAATGGCAACAAGCCGTGTTCAGTGGATGCTACTACAGTATATGCGTCTGTCACTGACATTGTATGTGATATAGAACAGGTTACTAATGGCAACAAGCCGTGTTTAGTGGATGCTACTACAGTGTATGCTTCTGTCACTGACATTGTATGATATAAAACAGGTTACTAATTGCAACAAGCCGTGTTAAGTGGATGCTACTACAGTGTATGCTTCAGCCACTGATATTGTATGTGATATAGAACAGGTTACTAATGGCAACCAGCCGTAATGAGTGGATGACACTACAGTGTATTCGTCTGTCACTGACATTGTATGGGATATAGAACAGATTACTAATGGAAACAAGCAGTGTTCAGTGGATGCCACTACAGTGTATGCGTCTGTCACTGACATTGTATGGGATATAGAATAGGTTACTAATGGCAACAAGCCATATTCAGTGGATGCCACTAGAGTGTATGCCTCAATTCTAATATTGTTTGGGATATAGAACACGTTACTAATGGCAGCATGCCATGTTCAGTGGATGCCACTACAGTATATGCTTCAGCCACTGACATTGTATGGGATATAGAACAGGTTACTAATGGAAACAAGCAGTGTTCAGTGGATGCCACTACAGTGTATGATTCACCACTGACATTGTATGTGATATAGAACTGGTTACTAATGGCAACAAGCCGTGTTCAGTTGATGCTACTACAGTGTATGCTTCAGCCACTGACATTGTATGTGATATAGAACAGACAGGTTACTAATGGCAACAAGCCATTTTCAGTGGATGCTACTACAGTGTATGCTTCTGTCACTGACATTGTATGTGATATAGAACAGGATACTAATGGCAACAAGCCATGTTCAGTGGATGCTACTACAGTGTATGCTTCAGCCACTGACATTGTATGTGATATAGAACAGGTTACTAATGGCAAACAGCCGTAATCAGTGGATGCCACTACAGTGTATTCATCTGTCACTGACATTGTATGGGATATTGAACAGATTACTAATGGAAACAAGCAGTGTTCAGTGGATGCCACTACAGTGTATTCGTCTGTCACTGACATTGTATGGGATATAGATTAGGTTACTAATGGCAGCAAGCCATATTCAGTGGATGCCACTAGAGTGTATGCTTCACCTCTAATATTGTATGGGATATAAAACAGGTTACTAATGGCAACATGCCATTTTTAGTGGATGCCACTACAGTATATGCTTCAGCCACTGACATTGTATGGGATATAGAACAGGTTGCTAATGGAAACAAGCAGTTTTCAGTGGATGCCACTACAGTGTATGATTTACCACTGACATTGTATGTGATATAGAACCGGTTACTAATGGCAACAAGACGTGTTCATTGGATGCTACTACAGTGTATGCTTCAGCCACTGACATTGTATGTGATATAGAACAGGTTACTAATGGCAACAAGCCATTTTCAGTGGATGCTACTACAGTGTATGCTTCAGCCACTGACATTGTATGTGATATAGAACAGGTTACTAATGGCAACAAGCCGTGTTCAGTGGATGCTACTACAGTGTATGCTTCTGTCACTGACATTGTATGTGGTATAGAACAGGATACTAATGACAACCAGCCGTATTCAGTGGATGCTACTACAGTGTATGCTACTGTCACTGACATTGTATGGGATATAGAATAGGTTACTAATGGCAACCAGCCGTATTCAGTAGATGCCACTAGAGTGTATGCTTCAGCCACTGACATTGTATGTAATATAGAACAGGTTACTAATGGCAACAAGCAGTGTTCAGTGGATGACACTAGAGTGTATGCTTCAGCCACTGACATTGTATGTGATATAGAACAGGTTACTAATGGCAACAAGCCATGTTCAGTGGATGCTACTACAGTGTATGCTTCAGCCACTGACATTGTATGATATAAAACAGGTTACTAATCGCAACAAGCTGTGTTCAGTGGATGCCACTAGAGTGTATGCTTCAGCCACTGACATTGTATGTAATATAGAACAGGTTACTAATGGCAACAAGCCGTGTTCAGTGGATGCCACTACAGTGTATGCTTCAGCCACTGACTTTGTATGTGATATAGAACAGGATACTAATGGCAACAAGCAGTGTTCGGTGGATGCAACTAGAGTGTATGCTTTAGCCACTCACATCGCATGTGAGGGAAAAAGTGTTGCTAATGGCAACAAGTCGTGTTCTGCCACTAAGCAGTCACAGGGCCCTAACACTGCTGTGGAGATGACCATTCTTTGGTCTAATAACCTTAACTCTGAAGTGTCTGAACAGTGTCATGGGAAATTCTTCTTGGCTAGCCAGTCTGAGCATTTACATGCTGAGACACGTGTGGTTTTAAACTTCAAGATGGAGGCGAGTAGAGCTACAGAAAGTGGTGATGTAGGTGATAATACATTGTGTACCACAACCAATGGGTGTATATGTAATTATGCTCAGATTTTAGGCTTAACTCCTGACCGTTCATAACATTGTCACCTGAATGTAAAATGGAGAGTGATAAAGAATCATGTGTTAATACTGCAGAGTACAAAATGGATCTGGTGGATCACACGGAGTCACATGACCGAGACATATACTCATCTTTACCACTGCAGGAGCAATTGGTTGAAAGCCCTGATATAGTAACACTTGACGTGGTGAACGAAACTGTATCTCACAAACATGAATTCAAATTATAAGGAATTGATAGACACAAGTCAAATATCTGATGTACGGCAGTTACATAGTTACATACATAGTTACATAGTTTGTACGGTTGAAAAAAGACACATGTCCATCAAGCTCAACCAAGGGATGGGAAAGGGGAAGTAAAAAATGTTTACACATAGGAGCTAATGTTTTTTTGTTCTAAGAAAATATCTAAGCCTTTTTAAAACCATCCACTGTCCCTGCTATGAAGTTCTCACAGTAAAGAAGGCTTGTCACCTCTGCAGGTTGAACCTTTTCTTTTCCAGACGGAGGGAGTGCCCCCTTGTTTTTTGAGGGGGTTTTACATGGAACAGGATTTCACCATATTTTTTGTATGTGCCATTCATATATTTATATAAATTAATCATGTCCCCCCTTAGTCGTCTTTTTTCAAGGCTAAATAGGTTTAATTCTTTTAATCTTTCCACATAATTTAGATTCTCCATGCCCCTTATTAACTTCGTTGCTCTTCTTTGTATTTTTTCTAACTCCAGGGCATCCTTTCTATGAACTGGAGCCCAGAACTGAACTGCATATTCTAGATGAGGCCTCACTAATGCTTTGTAAAGTGGTAATATTACATCCCTGTCCCATGAGTCCATGCATCTTTTAATACACGACAATATCTTGCTGGCCCTTGAAGCAGCTGATTGACATTGCATGCTGTTATTTAGTTTATGATTTACAAGTACACTCAGTGCCTCCGGTTAGAGGGTATATCATATGGTTTATGTGAGATGGTACCACAATGCAGGAACTTTGACCCGGGGGTTGTAGTCAAGGGATCCCACCTACGGTTTTGATCAGAGGGGGAGGATATGTAGCAGTGCAGCTACTAAGGGGCAGGATTTGGGCCCAGAATGATATATTTAAAAGGTCTGGGTTGCTGGAGTGGAAGAGAATAGTGGAGATTCCGCTCCGTCTTGAGGACAGGCCAGGGTTTGGGCTGCCTTATGAGTCTCATTAGCTGCCAGCTGTGAGGACTCCTTTAAAGGGAATGTGTCGCTAGAAATTATTATTATTTTTTTTAGTTAAACAATTATTATTTAAGTGATTACACATTGTTTTAATTTCTAAAATTTTTTCACAATTCAGGAAATATTATAAATTAGATTCTAATTTATAACATTTCCATGTGCTGGTCACTAGAGGGAGCAGTTCCCAGAATTCCAGCATGGTCAATGTGGTAAAGCAACCTCATTGCTTTATGCTGCAAATTTTGGGTAGACACACTCGCTCTAGTGTCCTCACACAATCCCCCCTCCTTTATTCTGGCTAGTGCCAGGAGAAGGAGGGGGTTGAATCTTCAAACCTCCTACACTCTGTGCCGCCATTTTCGAATGCACTTTGTAGGAGGATTAGATACAGTGCTAATCAGACAGTATAACATGAACATACACGAACATAATACACACATCACATACACAAACATAACTTACCTGCTACTGCCGCCGCTGCTGCCTCCGCTCCTATTGCTTTTATCTTTTCTTCCTTGAACATAAGGCCGGAAGCCGCAGCCGGAAGTCGTCATCTGACTGTCCGGCAGCAGCTTCCGGTCCACATGAAAATGGACCCGAATTTCGCTCTGCTAATGAGCTTCGTTTTGGTCTGTGTGGGAGCGGTGCATGCGCCATTCCCACACAGACGGCGTACGCTGCAGTGAATGGAACGGCTCCCGTTCGCATTCTCTATGGGGATGTTTGTGCCGTATTCCATCTCTGTATGTGTTGTTAATCGACACATACAGAGATGAAAAAAAAATGGCAGCTCCCATAGAGAAGTAAAAGTAAGAAAAAAAAATAAATAGAACACAAGAACACAAATAAATAAGATTAATTTTAATATCATACTAAAAGCAATATTATAAAAAAAATAAATTATAATTTCATGACACCTTCCCTTTAAGAAAGATGTGATCTTTTCACACAGTGCTCCCAGTCTGAGGAAGAACACATGTTTGTAGTGTGGTGCTGGGCAGAAGGCCTTTTACCTTGATAGCTAGGGAAGCTATATGTTTAGTTAGAGGCTGGACGGCCTAGGGTATATTTTGAACTGTTTTGTAAAACTGCTTGCTGTATTGAAGACAATAAAGCTGGTTGCGGACAGTTTCATACCGAATCCTCTGTGTTGGAGTGGAAATTCTTGAGTGTGTCAAACATGTTACCCTGGAGATGGCGATCCTGTGAGCTAACTTACCCCAACTTGTCACAATATATATATATATATATATATATATATATATATATATATATATATATATATATATATATATATATATATATATATAAAATCTTAATAAATATATACACACACACACACACACACACTGAAATCTGAAATCTTACTAAAGAAAAATCATCAAGGCTTATTAATATTTTTCTATACATTATGGCTGCTTGCAAACAGTTCTCCATTATTTATTTATATTCAAGAGCAATTGAACTTAACCCTTTCAGGATGCAGACATTTTTGTATGAGGGCTTGTTTTTTGCGGGGAAAGTTGTATATTTTCACGGCACCATTTACTGTACCACATAATGTAGTGGGAAAGTGGAATAAAAATAAAGAAAATTACAGCGATACCAATTTATAATGTTTTTTTCATGTTTTACTACTTTTACAAGGAAAAAACTTATTGTTAAAAAGAAAATTTCAGTTTTGTCACCACATGAGAGCCATAACTTTTTTTTATTTTTCCGTCGATTGAGCGGTATGAGGGCTTGTTTATTGCAGGGTGAGATGTAGTTTCTATTGGTATCATTGAGGTATGAGACTTTTTGATCACTTTTTATTCCATTTTTTTTCTGGGAGATGAAGTGACCAAAAACAGCGATTCTGGCGGTTTTTAGTTTTTTCTTTTTTATGACATTCACCTTGTGAACTAAATAATGATATTTTGTAATAGTTTGGACTTTTACGGATGCATCGATACTAGTTATGTGTTTTTGTTTTTTTACATTGTGCTTGAGGGAAAACAGGAAAATGTTGTTGTTTTTTTTAAACTTTTAATTTGTTTTTGTTTTTTTAATTAATAAAGTTATTTTACTATTTTTTACTTGTCCCCCTAGAGGACTTGAACCAGCGATCGTTAGATTGTTTGCACTATATACTGCAATACTAATGTATTGCAGTATATCGTGATACTGACAGTCTCCTATGACAGTCTCCTACTGTCAATCTCCTAGGAAGCGCAGCCTACGAGATGGGGTCCTTGGCCGGGGTGATCCAGCGATGTCATTGTTCCGGCATTCGTAGGGAATCTGTCCCAGCGTCTTATAGGCTGCAGGCCTAATGTGGCTTGCAGCCTAGTGAATGGTGGAACAGGAAGAGGATAGTTTCCTGCTCTGCCATAGTATTCAATTGTATCTGCGTCTTGAGGATGCAGATACAATTGAATCTGGCACTCGCCCGGGGATCCGGGGCACCAATCTAAAAATCTGGGGCTTAGGCCTCGAATGCCCGGTGCTAGTGAAGCCACTGTATATATAATTTTTTTTTTTTAAATTAACTATATGACCTGAATGACTGACAAGCAGGTTACTCACAGGGGAAGGTGGGCACGCACTATTGTAATTAATTGTATACGTATCCTTAAGACGCAGATACAATTGAAAGCACTGGTGTGGCAAGGAAACAATCAGTTCCCTGCCTCGCCATTCAGCGCTTTTCTTGTGATGCAGATGGAGCTATAACGTCATCACGCCGCCTGCAACTGCGTTGGGGATTCTGAGGGTAGGAGGCAGCCGAAGCTTATAGGAGACAGGGTTTATCTGTTGTAGTATCTCAAAAGGTCAGAGGAACCTGGGAGCAAACTTGTATGAAGGCACCTTTAAACGAATGTTCCATGAGGACAGCCAGACTTTGGTACCTGGAAGATACGGAGGCAGCTTCCTTCTTTTTACATCCGCTTTTCGCTTCATGTGATCGATTGCTAGCAAAATAGAGGACCGGGTCTGTAGCCAGATTTGCAGAAAGTCCCCAAATGCAGAGTCAGTAGCGGGTACCTGAGATGTAGCCGACACAGGAAGAGGGACTGTAGGATGTTGACTCAATACAATGTAGAATGGTGTGGAAGTGGTGGACTCACCTGTGTGGTTGTTATACGAGAATTCGGCCCATGGAAGAAGCTGTACCCAATTATCATGCTGCATGGAGATGAAGTGGCGGAGATAATTTTCTATGATCTGGTTAATCCTCTCGACTTGCCCATTGGACTGGGGGAGATAGGATGAGGAAAAGTACAATCCCACATCCAGGAGTTTACAGAGGGCTCTCCAGAAATTTGAGGTAAATTTAACCCACCGATCCGATACGATGTGAAGGGGCAAGCCATTCAAGCAGAAGATGTGCTGAATGAAGAGACTTGCCAGTCGGGGAGTAGAAGGTAGGCCGGTCATTGGGATAAAATGTACCATCTTCGAGAACCGGTCCACCACCACCCAGACAGTGTTGCATCGTGCTGATGGAGGAAGGTCTGTGTAAAGGATCTGCCAGGCACAACTTCTGTGTATACGCCCATAGGTAATCAGTCTGCACCTGAGTCTATGTCTCTGAGACTGACTCCATCTTCCACCACTCAGGATGGCAGGCTTAGGAGTGGGAGAACCTATCGCAGCCTTGCCAGACAGAGCTAGCTCCCGCCCTCTGTCTATTTATACCTGCCTTTCCTGTTCCTCCTTTGCTTGTGATTCTTCTCGTGTGGTTTCCTGGCCCAGCTACAGCTTCTAATTATTTGATCCTGCTCCATACTGACCCTGGCTTACTGACTACTCTCCTGCTCTGCGTTTGGTACCTCGTGCACTCCTGGTTTGACTCGGCTCGTTCACCACTCTTGTTGCTCACGGTGTTGCCGTGGGCAACTGCCCCTTTCTCTTTGCTTTGTGTTCCCTTGTCTGTTTGTCTCGTGCACTTACTGAGCGTAGGGACCGCCGCCCAATTGTACCCCGTCGCCTAGGGCGGGTCATTGCAAGTAGGCAGGGACAGAGTGGCGGGTAGATTAAGGCTCACTTGTCCGTTTCCCTACCCCCATCATTACAGTCTGTGACAAAGTCCATCACAATGTGCTGCCAGGGGACATTGGGTACAGGCAGAGTTTGGAGCAGGCCAGCAGGCTTGGAGTGAGCAACCTTGTTAGAAGCACATAATGTGCAGGAAGAGATAAAGTCCACAACATCTTTGCGTAGCGTGGGCCTCCAGAAATGACGAGTAATCAAGTCTCGGCTCTTACGAACACCAGCGTACCCAGCCAGTTTAGAGCTGTGTCCCCAGCGGAGAATTATTCTCCTGTCTGCCAACCAAACAAAAGTCCTCCCCGGAGGGATGTCTCTAACCTGTAAAGGATTGGCAGTGACAATGCAGGACGGATCTATGATACTTTGAAGAGACTCCAGTGTGTCATCCGTCTCAAATGACATGGACAGGGCATCGTCCCTCACATTTTTGTCAGTGGGACAATAGTGGAGCACAAATTGGAAACGGGTGAACAACAGCAACCACCTGGCTTAACGGTTTAGTCGTTGAGCCGACTGGAGATAGGTGAGGTTCACATGGTCGGTGTAGATCAGGATGGGATGAGCTGCGCCCTCTAGCAGATGTCTCCACTCCTCCAGAGCCAATTTTATGGCCAGTAGCTCCTGATCCCCAATAGAGTAGTTGGGCTCTGCAGAGGAAAGAAGTCTAGAGTAATAGCCACATACTACTGCCTTTAATTTGGAACTCCTCTGGAACAGAAGTGTACCTGAAGAAGCGTCCACCTCCAATGAGAACTGCCGAGACACGTCAGGATGATGGAGGATCGAGGCTGAAGTGAAGGCTTTCTTGAGGCTAATAAATGCAGATTCTACCTCTGGAGTCCACACCTTGGCGTTCACACCATTCTTGGTAAGGGTAGAGATGGGAGCTGTCAGTGATGAGAAGTTTGGGATAAACTGCCGGTAGAAGTTGGCGAATCCCAAAAAACACTGTATG
The DNA here is from genome assembly GCF_050947455.1 of Rhinoderma darwinii. Lineage (NCBI taxonomy): Eukaryota > Metazoa > Chordata > Amphibia > Anura > Rhinodermatidae > Rhinoderma > Rhinoderma darwinii. Next base: position 80,704,262 of record NC_134689.1, read on the forward strand.
GACCTCAGGCCCTGAGGACGTGGCCATTCCAGGATGGACTTTACTATCTCAGGATCCATCTTGAGACCTTCATCCGAGATGATGTAGCCCAGGAAGGGCAGAGAATTCTTTTCAACAACGCACTTCTCCTGCTTGGCATATTAGACGATTCTCCCTTAATAGCAGTAGATAAATTACAATACAGACATAGAGGAGATCTCGGAAGATATCATTGACAAATTCCTGAAAGACCGGGGCAGCATTACACAGGGGAACACCAGGTATTCGTAGTGCCAGTCTCGGGTGTTGAACGCCGTCTTCCACTCGTCACCTTGACGGATTTGGATTAAATTGTAAGCCCCATGCAAGTCTAATTTCGAAAAAATCCTGGCTCCTCGTATACGGTCAAATAGTTCGAATATAAGTAGCAACGGATATTTGTTCTTGACCGTGATCTGGTGGAGACCACGGTAGTCAATGCAGGCTCAGAGAGATCTGTCTTTCTTTCGTATGAAACCCCTCTCCATATTCTCCTAGATATTGGCCGACATGGATTGAGTCTCTGGCAAGGAGAGAGGATATACCCGTCCATGGGGAATAGAAGCATTCGGAACCAGTTCAATGGGGCAGTCATAAGTCCAATGTGGGGGCAGTGTCTCAGCCTCCCTCTTGTTCAAGACATCTGCAAACTGAGCAAAATGAGGGGTTAATCTTGCCAATAACTGAGGCAGAGGAGGCTGGAAAGGATGGATCTGCAACAGACAGTGATTGAGACATTTTGAGCCCCATTGGAGAACCTCTCCGGAATTCCAGTCCAGGACTGGGGCATGTAGTCGAAGCCAAGGCAGGCCCAGCAGAACAGGATTGACGGCTTTGGGCAAAACAAGAAACAAAATTAGTTCCGAATGAAGGGCTCCAACTTGGAGCTTCAGCTTCTTGGTCTCAGATACAATCAGATCGGACAGAGGCAGTCCATTCACCGAGGCAACAGCCAAAGATGTCTCCAGAGGAACTGTGGGCAACTGGAGATGATCCACTGGATCCTTTTGGCTGAAGTTTGCCGTGTATCTGGAGTCCAGATAGGCAGAAACCCGGTGCTTCTTCTCACTGGACACTATGGTCACAGGAATGGTCAGCTTGGAATTGAATTTTTTATTTGGTACCATTCCGTCTAGGGTTGTCTCTCCAACCAATCTTAGGCACTGGGGTCTCTCTGGCCTCTGGGGACAACATGGCCTCCGAGGCCGCTATACAGACAAAGTCCTGAAGTGCGTCTACGTTGTCTCTCCTGGGTAGACAATTTGGCCCGGTCCATCTGCATAGGCTCCTCTAGTGGGACGACTGAAGAGGACAGTAGTGATTGCTGGAAAGTAGAAGCCAGCCTAGGAAATCCTCTCTCCTGGAGAACCTCTTGGGAATGTTCCCAGATCCTCATGTCAACTCGGGTGGCTAGTAGGATGAGATCGTCCAAGGTAGGTGGACGATCGCGAGCGGCCAGCTTGTCTTTAATCCCAGAAGACAGTCACTGCCAGAATGTGGCCACCAAGGCCTCGTTGTTCCAGGTTAGTTCAGCAGCCAGGGTACAAAACTGAATGGCATACTTGCCCACGGAGAGGTCCACCTGGTGTAGGGTCAGCAGGGATGCAGCAGCAGAAGAAACTCTCCCAGGTTCTTCAAATATCGAACGGAAAGTCCATAAAACGCACTGCAAGTCTCTGGTCCCTGGTGTTCCCACAGGGGATTTGCCCATGCCAGGGCTTTGCCAGTAAGGAGAGAAATTATGAAGGTGATTATGCCGTCATCAGAAAAGAAGGCCCTAACATGTAGTCTGAAGTGGATCTGGCACTGATTCAGAAATCCCCTGCAGGACCTCGTGTCTCCGTCATAATGAGGAGGTAGCGGCAGGAAGTCTAGGGTTCGGCACTGGTACAGACAGGAGGTTTAGCAGGAGGAACAGCAGAAATAGGTGCAGTGACGACTGTGGCTTGAGCAACCAGCCGATGTGCAATGGCGTTCACCCACAGGAGGAGTTGGCCTTGCCGTGACTGAAGGTCTTGCATCTCTGCCAGCATGGCTTGTGTCGTCATGGTCTCAGGTTGACCAGTGGAGTCCATGGCCTGAGCGTACTGTCACGGTCTGTGGGTATGTGGACCCATTAGGCCGCACTGCTGTAGCGGGGGGCAGCTGGCCAAGCAACAGAGCACCCAATCAATACAAAGTCCCGCTCTAGGGTACCTGAATAGTCCAGACAGTGGCCGAGGCTTTAGCACAGATGGAGGTGGGTGCAGCAGTTTGCGCTAATAACGCTCTGCCCGGGATTCTGGCTCTGGAGTTGCCCCTGACCTCACTGTACATATATGGACAGTGATGTCAGGAGCAGATAGCGCTAATAGCACTCTTCCCGGGCCTCCCAGTCTGTGGTTGCCCCTGACATCACTATCCATATATGGACAGTGATGTCAGGAGGAGAGAATGAGTCCCAGGCAGAGAGCTTGAAGCGGCTCTGTTTCGGGACTCCAGTTATGGGGAAGCCCCTGACATCACTGTCCATATATGATGTTAGGTGCAGAGCAGGAGACCCAGGCATAGCGCTAATAGCGCTCTGCCCAGGATTTCGGCTCTGTGGTTGCCCCTGACTTTACTGCTCATATATGGGCAGTGATGTCACGAGGAGAGAAGGAGTCCCAGGCAGAGTGCTTGAAGCGGCTCTGTTTCGGGACTCTGGTTATGGGGAAGCTGATAGCGCTCTGCCTGGGACTCCTCTCCTCCTGACATCACTGCCATCCTGACATCACTGCCCGGGACTCTGGCTCTGGGATTGTCCCTGAGATCACCATCTATATATGGACAGTGATGTTAGAGGCTTCCACAGAGCCAGTGTACCGAAGCAGAGCCTTTACTAGCGCTCCTCCCGGGACTACAGCTCTGCTCCAGACATCACTATCCATATATGGACAGTGATGTCAGGTGCAGTGCTGTGATTGGGGCCTAGAGTGTGAAGGTTTGGGAGCGCGCACGTCAATGTGGTGCCTCCCCCTCAGCCTCTGTTCTTCATAGAATTCGTAGCCAGCGTCTGATGTTGCTGGCTACGGATTCCAACTGACGACGAATGGGGACTGCCGACGTAGACAAGACAGGCTAACACTTGCAGTAAGGTAAATATAATATATGGAAATGTTTTTTATTATGTTAAAAGGAACACATAAAAAAGGTTTTTATCTTTTCAGGTACACTTTAAGTTATTTTTAATGTATTGTTTGATTTGCATATTATATATTTTTTTTCTAGCCTTACTTTTTCAATAATAAAGGAAGAGAAATGTAATGTTCAGCAACATAGGTGCTAGAACCACTTCCAAGATGTTCAATACTTGTATTAGGTAATATTAATTTTAACTAAATGTGTAAGCATATGGTCTCAAATTACGCAATGTGTATTTTGCCTATTGATTATGCATCAATCTGTTTCTAGCCACCTGTTCTTTGTTGCTGTTAAGACAAGTACATTAAAAGGCTATGCTACTTGGAGAGACTTAAAATGCATTTTTGTTACTAGTTAAATATTTATTCAGACTTGAATTTGCATTCATCCCCTTCAAAGTTGTGATATTTCTAGATATTTAATCTGTATTTTCTCTCTTCTCTTAAAGGGGTTGTCCGAGTTTTTTTTTTTTTTAACATGTAAAACCACATTACACATATTTACAATTGCATAATAGACTTACCTGTGCAATCTTGCTTCTGTTCTCTGCTCTGGCTTCTTTCTTCCTTCTGGTCACATGAGCTCTGACGTCACCTTTTCAGCCGCCTCCACTGTCGTGTCGTATCCCGATCACATGGTCTCGAACCAGAGAGACCTCGGATGGTATATGACACGTCACTTGTCACGTGCTGTATATCGGCTTCTTCTGCCTCAGAGCCTGTAACGCGCATGCGCTGTCACTGCTGTTCTCACGATCCCTGCTGTTCTCGAGATAACAGCACGGGCCGCGCATGCGCGTTACAAGAGAACAAGCCGATATACACCACGTCACAAGTGACGTGTCGTATACCCGGCAAAGAATTCAAGAGCAACAAAGCGGCAGATCCGGAGCAGAGAGAGACGTCAACAATCAAGTTCCCGACGGCGGGATCTGGAAACGGGGCCACTTTGGAAAACGTAAGTATATTACAAAAGCATTTGTATTTAGAACTTACATGCATTAAAGGGGTTTTTTGAAAATACGATGGTATCTCGGACAACCCCTTTAAGGCTACATTCACACGAGCGTGACTGATTTGCATGCGCAAAAAACGGACCGTATTTCCTGCATTTCATGTCTGTGTGCCATCAGTGTGCATTGCGTATGGCATCAGTGTGCTTTGTGTGTGGCATCTGTTTTTCACATCCTTGGTTAACCTCTGCAAGCATTTCCTTTTTTTTTTTTTTAACTCTCTGCATTTCTTTACGAACTCATGCGTGAAACACGGACAGCACACAGATTATTTCAGTGCTGCACAGTTATTTCAACGGACAGGAAACGGACAAGGAACTTGCTCGTCTGAATGAGCACTTAGTCACAGTGCAGTACATGTCCTCTACATGTACTGTAGCCCCACATGCAGTTTACTACATGCCATGACAACAGACCACAAATAGATGTTCAAAGTTGGTTGGTGTGCTGCTGTTTGAAACTCACTCTCTTTTTGTGCACTGTCAATCTTTTAGCTGCTGCTATGTTATTTACACCCTTGCCCAATAATGCCTGCATACCTGTAATCGTACCAAATATGGTCCACATAAGTGCCATATAGTGCACAAATAAGTCTTATATAATGTTAAATTAAGAGGGAAATAGGGGAATATACGTACCAAAAAAATAACAGACCCATCAAGTGCTTACATGTTAGCATACAACCATGCACTCGTCTGCTCTGGCACTCAAGACTAGACTTTCGCTCATCTAAACATCCATATTAGGTACCCGCCAGGGGCATCGCTAGCACCAGACGTCCGGGCTCAAGCCCCGGATCTTTGGCCTGGAGCCCCGGATACCCGGGCGACTGCCGCTACAGGGGTCGCAGAGGCCGCAATTGAGACTGGGCAGCGGTCGCAATTGTGACCGGGCCGCAGCCCTCGCACCACATCCATAGAAATTTACTATAGTAACTGGAGCCTATGTCATAAAATACAATGGCCCCTGTTACTATAGTAATAACACAATAATTGCCCTCCTTCCCGAGTGCAGAGGAAGTCCTGACATCTTCTCGCGTCATGACGCTGTGCGCCACGAATGACATCATGACGCTAGATGGTGACGGTACATCAGCTGCACCGAAGAGCTGGGTAAGTGTAACATAATTACTGCCTGCTGGGGTCCTGTATCTAAGCCTGCATTGTGGTAAGTTTAGATACAGGGTCCAACAGACAGCATCACACATGGGCCCTGTATCTAAGCCTACCACATGTGTTACTATTGTTTTTTTTTGTGTTTGTGTTTTTTTTACATGTTTGGACATTAGACTACGTCAGATTCGAGGACTACTTCGATGAAAGCTTTTTTTAGTTTCAATAAATGGTTATTGAGGGTTGTGTGGAGGCGTTTCATATCAGTAAATATATTTTTTCTATGTCTTTGTATTTTCTTTTAGACTTCATTACTACCGCCTTAGTAATGGCCGCTGGCTGATTGGCAGCGTCCATTACTATGGCGGGGCTTATTGTTAACACTAACCCCCATTATTACCCCAGTGCCCAACGCCACCAGGGGTACCGGGAAGACCTGGGTACGATCCAGTACCCGACCATCTGTAGGGATGGTCGGGCACTGGGGCGGATGCAGGCTTGTTTTATTAGGCTGGGAAATCCAGAAACAGTGGCCCTTCCCACCCTAAGAATGCTAGCCTGCTATGATGTATCTGGCTGGTTATCAAAAATGGGGGGGGGGGGGGGGCACCAAGTCATTGTTTTTTTTAAATGGAACAAACGTCATCCTCATTTTTCGCCTGGTAACACTAAGCCTCGCCTTAGTAATGGACGTTGTCAATCAGCCAGCGGACATTACTGAGGCGGTAGTAATGAAGTTTAAAAAAATACAAGGACATAGGAAATTTTTTTTATTGAAATAAAAAAAACACACATCCCTCATTAACCATTTTATTGAGAATAAAAATTTTGTAATCGAAGTAGCCCTTGAAAACGAAGTAGTCCAACAACCGAACCTGTAAAAAAACATTATTATTCTTACCTTTCCCGGGTCCAGCGCTGGAGCCGCAATGTCAGCGAGCTGGGCCCTATATCTTATCCTATCATGTGTAATACTGTCTGTTCGGGCCATGTATCTAAGCCTATCATGTATGATACTGTCTGCTGAGACAAGGTGGGTATGTGGGGCTACCTACAGGGGACTGCATGGCAATGTATACAAGAGGGATGTATGGCAGGGGAACTGTGTGTGGAACCATACAGGGAGCTTGTGACACTATGTACAGGGGCATTGTGTGGGGGACTCTCTACAGGTGTCTTTGGTTAGAGCCCCGAGACATAACTAAAGCTACATTCACTTGAGAGTGACAGATTTACGTGTGTAAAAAATGAGCGTAAATCTGGTCGTGTGCGTTGCATTTTTGCATCAGTGTACTTTGCATGTGGCATATGTTTTTCACGCACTCACAAGCACTTTGTTTTTCAGTGTAATTGATGCGTGAAACACGGACAGCACACGGATGTCATCCATGTGCTGTCTGTGGTTTTCACGCACCCATTGACTTTAATGGGCGGCTAGGTGTGTGAAATACACCAGAATAGGACATGCCGTGTTTCACACAACAGACACTCGCTGTGTGAAAACTCACGCATGTGTGAATGGCTTCATTGAAATCAATGGGTCCGTGTGCTGTGCATTATTTCAACGCACAGCACACGGAGGAGAATCACATCTATCATGTGTGATACTATCTGCTGGGGCCATGTATCTAAGCCTATCATATATGATACTGTCTTCTGAGACAATGCATCAAATTCTATCTAGCGGTGTAGCTATAGGAGCCTTAGTCTTATAGATATGCTATCTCCGATATGTATGTAAAAATTTATTTATTTTACGGTGGGGGGAGGGGATATATGTCTCGGGACTTGTGCCCAATTTCTTTAAAACCCTAGCAACACCCCTGGTACCAGCTCACACTAACAACCAAGGCCAGGCACTAGCTGACTCTGATAGCCATTGCGAGGCGAGAGAGAAAGAATATGCCAATGCAGGATAACACAAATAATTTTTCATTGTTCACAAGCCACTGAGATGAGTGTGAAGAAAATAGCATTAATGAAGAGCAAAGAAATTTGGCAGTAAGAAAAAAACTACATGCATAAAAGAGCACTAAAGATCAGAGTTGTATCTATTCTAGGCTACAAGAATAGAAAAGTGGGCACCCCACATATATGCAATTTCCCTTTTGGGTAGTCAGTAAAATAAACTTTTATTGTTGCAAAGTCATCCTTAATGTGTCAGAGTAATTGAACTATATGACTGTAGAACCATTGCAAATTTGCAATAGAGCAAATCTGCTCTCTGGCACTTTTAGTAGCCAGTAACCAGGAGATCTGCTAATCGATACAATCACTATCCAATGGTTTAGTTCAGAGATTCTGAGAAAAGCAGATATAAAAATGGTATAATATTATACACAATTATTTATTACCAAACGTTTCCCCTCATACAATCAGACATAATAACCTGAGAGAAACCAGAGTTGATCAGTGAATTTTCCTGTGGGAATATTCAGAAGTGCATTAAGCACTGGTTTAAACTCTAAAATAGATAATGAAAGTATGTTTCTAAAAATGTATTCTAGGCAAGATGTTATCGTTTCAACAGTCTGAACTTATCAACAGTCTTTTCTTATACTTTGAAAAGGTATTCTTATGAAAGTAAATATTATTGGAAAATTGATCCTTTTCCATCTTTAAAAGTAAAATTTTCTATATTGCTCTACTTCTATTTTTAGGGGTAGAGGAGGCAAAAAAAAGTATTAATATTGTCCTTTTATGGGCAGGTTTTGTGTCTGAACTTAAGAGGGATGCAATCTATGAGGTAACTGGGGCTAACCATAGGTGCCATGCAGAGCCGGTTTTAGACAGAGTGTGGCCCTGGGCAAATTTAGGGCCTGTTCACATCACCAGAATGGTGATGAACGGAAACCATTAGCAATGTTTCCATCACCATTGATATCAATGGTTACGGAAACGGAAGCTGTGGTTTAAGTTTGACTTTCCGTTGCGGGGTTCACCCGACGGAAATCTCCAACGGAACCGCGGAACGGAAAGCCAACGCTGATGTGAACAGGCCCTTAAAAGTGGGGCCCTAAATGCTGAATTACTGTATCATTAATGCAGTCAATTCAGAAGGCGGTGTGCAGAGAACTGCATCGCTGATTTCTAGCATGTCCAGTAGTGTTGCAGGACCCAAAGCATATGTCCGCACACTCACACCAAAAAATTATCTATATACATATACAGTTATTAAATCATACCACTATACCAGATGAAATATTACCTGCATACTGTTACTGACCGCAACTCACTATTATAAGACCAATATTACCAATAATAACACAATATAAGGTCCAAACAATACCGTCACCCCACAACCACATAGAGACTGAATAATACCAGATACTGTTACTGAATAATATCACCACACCATAACCACATAGTGACGGAATAGTACCTCCCATACTGTTACTGAATAATACCTCCACACCATAACCACATAGTGACTGAATAACACCCTCGTGCTGTTACTGAATAAAAACCACAATACAAAGACCAATATTACCACCATATAGTAGTAGATGCCAGTTATGCACAGAAGCTCTGCAGACGATATAAGTGATTACAGCACATTTATATCCAGTGACTCACAGGTCATGTCTTATCTGATTAGTCATTCACTATCCCTGTTTTTCTCCATCCGGCCCAGACCATCTTAACGACTTATTCCAGCCACGATTCGTCTCTGCAGAATTTGACACACAGACATGTTGGTTTCTTGCTTTTCCAGCACCCTCCCCGCCTATATCCCATCATCTAAACAAACTCGTAATCCACAGTGCCCCAGATGGTAGTGTTTGACACAAGAAAAGTGCCTCCTCAGTAACCATGCCCCCTTTATGCCCCCACAGTAATAATTCCCCCTTTTTGCCCCTGTATATAGTGCCACACACACAGCCCCCTGTAGGTAGTATCACACACAGCCCCCTGTAGATATTGCCACACGGCCCTCCCCCTTGTATATAGTGCCATATATACCCCCCTAGTAAATAGTGCCACACATCCCCCCGTGTATATAGTGCCACACATCCCCTCCTTGTACATAGTGCCACACAGCCGCCCATTGTATATAGTACCACACAGCCCCCCTTGTATATAGTGCCACACAGCCCCCTCTTGTATATAGTGCCACAGAGACCCACTCCCTTCTATATAGTGCCACACAGCTCCCCCTCCCCTTGTCTATAGTTCCACACAGTCCTCACCTCCCTCATATATTCTGCCACACAAACCCCCTCCCTTTTATATAGTGCCACACAGCCCAGTGTATATCTAATACAATCTACAGCTGTGATTGTATCTTTGTAATAATAGGTATACTTCAAGAGTCTGCTACATGGGAGAACACGGGATGTTCTTATTTTGGTGAGTTTCCATCCATGACTGGGTACCTTCCCACATACCAACATTACGAGAACAGGTGGAAAACATTGGAGTGACAAAGTTTGAATCAGTAATAACATGGATAACGTATTATTTATATGGCAGGGTACGAGACAATCATTGGATACATTTCTGCAACAACTAAATAATAACACACTCAATATATGATTGACGTACACTATCAGTCAAAGTAGTATGGACTTTCTTAACCTCAAGATTACAGTGGATTCTGAAAGTAAAATCCATACATCCCTCTATCGGAAGAGTACTAGTGTAAACTCTGTCCTTCATGCGCCATCATCTCATCCTCCTCATGTCATGTGTGCTATACCTATTGGGCAATTTATATGAGCGTGAAGAATCTGTGACCAGGCAGAGGAATTTGAGAAGGAGGCCACTGAATCGCTTTAGGAAATGGGGCTATAAATCCAGGGATATCAAAGGGCCGAAAATAAAGATCGAGAATCCCAGAATACATCCTAAAGAACAACAGCAGGTGAGAAAGATCAAAAATGATCACACTAGCTGGAATGACATGATGGATATATACAAAAAAATATTGGCTCATACTAAGACAAGATGTGGACCCGAAGATCTAGCTACTCAACCTAGGATCATAGCTAAGAGAAGCAGGGCATTGGGGACATGTTAATCCACAGCCACTATATGACACCCAGGTCAGAATTCATATTTCAATCCAGAGGCCCAAAATGGGGTTAGTATACATGTGGGAATTGCTCCATCTGTGGACATATGATTAAAACTAATATCTTCCACGATTCAGAGGAAAACAGAGAATATTGCATTCTCCATTTCATGTACTATGCCACATGTCCATGTGGCCTTATGTATGTGGAATTGACATCCAGGGAACTGAGAGTACGTATACAGGAATACATTGGAGACATCAAAAGGGCAATACAAATACCTGACATAGAGGTGGAAAAAATCAGAAAACTCAAGCTGATAGCGAGACACTTCTGTGAACATCATGGAGGGCAATGGAAACTTCTTAAGGTCAGAGGCATTGACCACGTCACATTGGTGCCATCACTATATGCCTATTAGGCCGTGCCAGAGGCATGGCCCAATAGACTGCCTGTCAGCTTTACTCTGACAAGCAGTAATGCTTTGGTATACTGAGTGTACTAAAGCATTATATCAGCGATCAGAAGATCACATTATGAAGTTCCCTAGTGGGACTACAAAAATTAATGCATAAATTAAATACAGTTAAATAAGGTTTATTCAAAAATAAAAAGGAGTTCACAGTAAAAATAAAATAAAACAATGTTTTCTAAAAAAGTACTTTTATTTTGTAAAAGTGTAAAAAATGAATAAAAAAATAGATTAAAAAAAATAAAAAAATATATATACAGTTCAGGAAATAAGTATTTGATCCCTTGCTGATTTTGTAAGTTTGCCCACTGTCAAAGACATGAACAGTCTAGAATTTTTAGGCTAGGTTAATTTTACCAGTGAGAGATAGATTATATAAAAAAAAAAAAAGAAAATCACATAGTCAAAATTATATATATTTATTTGCATTGTGCACAGAGAAATAAGTATTTGATCCCCTACCAACCATTAAGAGTTCAGCCTCCTCCAGACCAGTTACACGCTCCAAATCAACTTGGTGTCTGCATTAAAGACAGCTGTCTTAAATGGTCACCTGTATAAAAGACTCCTGTCCACAGACTCAATTAATCAGTCTGACTCTAACCTCTACAACATTTGCAAGACCAAAGAGCTTTCTAAGGATGTCAGGGACAAGATCATAGACCTGCACAAGGCTGGAATGGGCTACAAAACCATAAGTAAGACGCTGGGTGAGAAGGAGACAACTGTTGGTGCAATAGTAAGAAAATGGAAGACATACAAAATGACTGTCAATCGACATCGATCTGGGGCTCCATGCAAAATCTCACCTCGTGGGGTATCCTTGATCCTGAGGAAGGTGAGAGCTCAGCCGAAAACTACACGGGGGGAACTTGTTAATGATCTCAAGGCAGCTGGGACCACAGTCACCAAGAAAACCATTGGTAACACATTACGCCGTAATGGATTAAAATCCTGCAGTGCCCGCAAGGTCCCACTGCTCAAGAAGGCACATGTACAGGCCCGTCTGAAGTAAGTTTGCAAATGAACATCTGGATGATTCTGAGAGTGATTGGGAGAAGGTGCTGTGGTCAGATGAGACTAAAATTTAGCTCTTTGGCATTAACTCAACTCGCCGTGTTTGGAGGAAGAGAAATGCTGCCTATGACCCAAAGAACACCATCCCCACTGTCAAGCATGGAGGTGGAAACATTATGTTTTGGGGGTGTTTCTCTGCTAAGGGCACAGGACTACTTCACTGCATCAATGGGAGAATGGATGGAGCCATGTACCGTCAAATCCTGAGTGACAACCTCCTTCCCTCCACCAGGACATTAAAAATGGCTCGTGGCTGGGTCTTCCAGCACGACAATGACCCGAAACATACAGCCAAGGCAACAAAGGAGTGGCTCAAAAAGAAGCACATTGAGGTCATGGAGTGGCCTAGCCAGTCTCCAGACCTTAATCCCATCGAAAACTTATGGAGGGAGCTGAAGATCCGAGTTGCCAAGCGACAGCCTCAAAATCTTAATGATTTACAGATGATCTGCAAAGAGGAGGTGGTCAAAATTCCATCTAACATGTGTGCAAACCTTATCATCAACTACAAAAAACATCTGACTGCTGTGCTTGCCAACAAGGGTTTTGCCACCAAGTATTAAGTCTTGTTTGCCAAAGGGATCAAATACTTATTTCTCTGTGCACAATGCAAATAAACATATATAATTGTGAGAATGTGATTTTCTGTTTTTTTTTAAAATATAATCTATCTCTCACTGGTAAAATTAACCTAGCTTAAAAATTCTAGACTGTTCATGTCTTTGACAGTGGGCAAACTTACAAAATCAGCAAGGGATCAAATACTTATTTCCTTCACTGTATATATAACAGTCGAGTCACATTATTTTGACCACCTCCTACTTTTGATGTCGGCAGCGCGTAGCCCATGAAGGAAGTTATGTGTCATGGGCTGGCTTGGTGGGGATATAAGGTGTGCGATAGGCTGTCTGAACACATATCAGTCGTTGTTGCCATTGGTAAAAGTGGCGATTTTATCAGAGTTGCAAAAATGGATGGATGATTATTGGCTTTCAGGCCAAGGGTGGCAGTATTTCTTAAACAGCGCAGTTTGTGAAATGTTCACGTGCTGCTGTGGTGAAAGTGTATTGTGAGTGGACAAATGGCACCATTGGGAATAACCGACATGGAAATTGCATAGCTACTTGCCATTGATGTGAGAGATGAACATCAGCTACGAAGGTGCGTGAGGGGAGAACAACATGCTACAAAAGAGCAGCTCACCATGAAAATCAACCAGGAGGCTACCAGTTGTGTGTCTAAAACAACAGTTCAGCTAACTCTACTGCATATGGGGCTCTGAAGCTGACGCATAATCACTGCTCCCATGGTAACAAATGTGCATCGGAAAAAAAACGCTTCAATTTGCAGTATCGGAATTGGACCACCGATGATTGGCAAAAGGTTGCCTTCTCCGATGAGTCATGTTATCTGCTTCATCGAATGGATAACGTTGGCGTGTCAGACGAAAAACATCAGAGAACAAACAACCTGCAACAATTGCTGGAAAAACACAAGTTGGTGGCAGCAGCGTTATGGTCTGGGTAATTTTTTCATGTCATTTTGTGGGCCCATTCATCCATGTGAAAGGCACTCTAAACCGATTTGGATATGAATCAATTTTTGCAGGTTAATCTTCCAGCAGGAAAATGTGACATGTCACACGGCTAGAAATATCCGACAGTGGTTGGAAGAGCACAACCAAGACTTCCAAGTACTTCCCTGGCCCATTAATTTGCCGGACTTGAACCCAATTGAGCATTTGTAGGACCACCTCGATCATCTTGTTCGCTCTATGGGTCCTCCCCCACACACCCTCCAGCAAATGTGGGATGCACTGTTGTCAGCATGGCTCCAGATATCTGAGACAACCTACCAGCACCTTATTGAGTCATTCCCAGCTCAAAATTGTACACAATATTCCATTTGTCGTCTGACTAGTGATTTGTATCGATGCGAAACTATGTTCTTGTCATGAGCATCTATGCCTCTTTTGATGCATCCCATGATTTTATTTGCCTTGACAGCAGCTAACTGTCACTGGTTGCTAAAGGTAAATGTACTGTCCATCAATATCCCCAAATCTTTTTCAGTAGCAGTTTTACTATTGTTTTACCATTTAATTAATAATTGTAAAATTAGTTTTCTCGGCCCAAATGCATAACCACACATTTATCGACATAAATCTTCATTTGCCAATTCTCTGCCCAAACCTCCATCTTCTCCAAATCCCTCTGTGGTATTATATTATCCTCCCCTGTGTTGATTAATTCACAGAGCTTAGTATCATCTACTAATACTGAAATTATACTCTGTAAACACTCTACAACAGTGGTTCCCAATTATATATCAATACGTTGGTATTGGATTTTTTTTTGCAGCCTTTTATATATTTAATATTGAAGTAAAAAGATCCCCATGGGCATTTATTCAGTGAAAAATTTGTAATAGTTTTCCCAGGAGAAACTACTTTGAACCATAAAAAGGGTGAATAGTTTAATAGATTGTTTAGGGCGTATCAAACATTATGGCAGGCTTTCTATCTAGAGATATAAATACACAACAATGGATGACTGATGCAAAGGAGGTATTTTCGGAGGCCAATTTATCTGTTACCAGTGCCTCGACCTTAAAATCAGCATTTAATACACTGTCAAACACTTATAAAGACAACATCAGATCGTGGTGGGAGGTTCAGAGCCCTGAGAACTATATACAACATAATATAGTTCTTAAAGGTCTCAGAATCAACATTGTCCCAGCCAGAAGAGCTAGAACCCCTGAATTAGTATCAAAATGGAAAGCAGAGGCCACAGAAAGCTCAATACGCTTTGAGAATCCTGCTAGGCCAAGAAAACAAAACGTTGGAAAAAATAGTCTGTGTCTCTTAAAGAACAGATTGAAAAAAATAAAAATCTTCAAAAATGACACGGCATTTGAGCATCAGGAGTCCCAATTGCAACAAACAATTGAAAAACTCCAAATGTCCATCAAGGAGAGGAAGCGCTCACAATTCCCAAGGGACCTACAGGCCTTCAAAGAACATAGGACCTATAACTTCGATGGCCCAACGCAGAGGACTGACTCATACTCAGAGACAACATCTTCAGATGTGGAACCATCAGACTCTGAGGGTTCAAACAAACAGTATCCAGGTCCCAGTTATAATCACCCTGGAATGGGACCCTCACACAGAAGTACACAATGGGGAAGAGGGAGACGATCCAGAAGAGGAAACCCGGGCAGCAGGGATTTTTTAGGCACAAATTACCGGATAGCCAATTATACACCACAAACCAGATCCACACAACAATAAAGAGTACACAGATAATAAACTAAGTATCGGCAAGGAGAACAGGGATACTAACACAGATGGGGGAAACAAATGAGGTAAACAGTGATAAGATGTAAATTATCAATATTTCCAACAAAACACTTAGAAATTATAAATTTTTACAAAGAACATGCGACTTTTTGATCCCTAGTTATGCAATATTTTGGGCACTGAAGTGACTAAAAATTGCGATTTCAGTATAGTTTTTTTATTATTTTTTTTTATGGTGGTCACCATGCGGGATAAATTACATTATATTTTTATAGTTCAGGCCGCTATGGACGCGGCGATACCAATTATGCATAGTTTATTTATTTTATTTCATTTTTTTTCTAATAATAAAGGACTTTATAAGGGAAAAAGGGTGATTTTTAAATGTTATTAGATTTACATTTTACGTTTGTAAATTTTTTTGTAACTTTTTGTAACTTTTTTTTTTTAGTCCCACTAGGGACTTGAAGATCCAATTGTTGGATCGTTGTTATAATACCCTGCAATACTTATGTACTGCAGGGTATTATACCTGTCAGTTTCATACTGATAGGAGGCATATTAGGTCCTATTCGCCTTCCATAGATGGCAGACCAGAAGCCTTTGTTAGGCTTCCGGTTGCCAAAGCAATCATCCCCCGCAACAATCGGCCCCCGAAATCGCATAGCGGGGTGCCGATGTTGCTATAACAACTTAAATGTGGCGGTCGTTATTTATTACCGCATTTAAGGGGTTAATCGGTTCGGATCACCGCTGTGATCCGACCCGATGTTTTCCCCCAGTAATAAGGCTGCTAGTAGCAGCCCGTACTGGAAGATGTCGGGCAAAGGGGAGTGGCTGTGTGATCTGTTAGGAGCACACATAGATTAACGGGCTGCAGGCACAAGGACCAGTGCTGCAGCCCGTTAATCTACGTGGGGTGGTCGGGAAGGGGTTAACTTTACCGAAGTGTCTTGAGAGTGAATAGACATAGCTTTCAGCCAGGATGCGATGCCTATTCACACTCTCAACACTTCGGTAAAGTTAGTGTGGGAGTATGTGACAGCACAGCCTAATCTCGCGAGATCACACTGTGCAGTGAATACAAATGGACATGAATGGAGAGAAGTGTATGACGCTAATTGGTCAGCATCATACACTTCTCTTTACAACGCCCAGTTGGTAAAAAAGTAAAAACACGCCCAGTTGTCTATTAAGAGACTAATTAGCATAAATCTAAAATTGTGCATAATTTTCTCAAAATTGATAGTTTTTAAAAATATAAAACACTATTGTCATCTACATTACAGTGCCGATCAGATTATGTAGGAGATATTTATAATCTGGTGACAGAGCCTCTTTAAGCTTTACAAAAATCACAACCTAAAACAATGTAGGGACCTGGGAATAGTGGAGACAGACTATCCTGACTTCCTAAACCTAATGGACTTAAAGGGTTATTCCCAACTTCATAAATGTAGCTAGGAAGCTCACCCATGTAAAGTTAAGAATTTTTATAATTACCTTTCTGTAGCCCAGCGGTGTCGTTTTCTTGCGATTGTTGATTGAAGTCGACGACAGTCCCTCTTTGTTTCTTGTTCGTTGTCTAGGTTCCCGGCCACCGCTATTTACCTTTAGCGGTGGCCGCGCATGCGTAATGACATCCTCTCCGTCCTGAGCAGAGGATGTCATTTATCTTGTGAACGCGCATCTCGGCGCATGCGTAGTAGATGCAGGGCGAGACACCATTCGCGAGGAGAAGTCTGCGCTCCGCTAAAGGTATGTATATATATATATATATATATATATATATATATGTGTGTGTGTTTGTGTATGTGTGTGTTTGTGTATATATGTGTGTTTGGGTATGTGTCTTTGTGTGTTTTTGTTTTTATATGTGTGTTTGTGTATATGTGAGTGTGTTTATGTGTGTGTGTTTGTGTATATATGGGTGTATTTGTGTGTATGTGTATATGTTTGTGTGTATATTTTTGTGTATATGTGTGTGTTTGTGTATATCTCTGTGTTTCTGTATATGTATGTGTGTTTGTGTGTTTATGTGTGTGTGTTTGTGTATATATGGGTGTGATTGTGTATGTGTTTGTGTATATGTTTGTGTGTGTGTGTTTGTGTATGTGTTTGTGTATGTGTGTGTGTGTGTGTGTGTGTGTGTTTGTGTATATATGTGTTTGTTTGTGTATATGTGTGTGTTTGTGTATATGTGTGTGTTTGTGTATATGTGTGTGTTTGGGTATGTGTGTGTGTTTAGGTATGTGTGTTTTGTTTGTATATGTGTGTTTGTGTATATGTGTGAGTTTGTGTATATGTGTGTATGTGTGTGTGTGTGTGTTTGTCTGTTCATGTGTGTGTGTGTTTGTGTATATCTTGGTGTGTTTGTGGATATGTGTGTGTGTTTGTGTATATGTGTGTGTTTGTGTATGGTTTTTTGTTTGTGTGTGCGTGTATATATGTGTGTAGGTGAGTATAAGTTTTGGTATTGTTCACATTGATAACTTTTTTTTGATTTAGCAGATTTTGATGTACCGATTGGACTACATCTTCGATTCTTTGGACTACTGCGTAGATCTAAGTTTTTTCAAATTTTAATAAAATGGTTAACGAGGGGTTTGTTGGGGATTTCTTATTTCAATAAAAAAAATTGTATTTGTGTTTTTTTTAACTTTATTAGTGCCTAGATAATGGCAGTTGGCCGATTGACAGCGTCCATTAGTAAGGCGTAACTTAGTTTTAGCCGGTGCAGAGGCTAGAACTAACCACCCATTATTACCCCGGTATCCAATCGTCACCAGGGGTGCCGGGAAGAGCTTGGTACGATCCAGTACCCGACCATCTGTTGTGATGGTCGGGCACTGGGGCGGCCGCAGGCTGGTATTGAGGCTGGGAAGGGCCAAAAACAGTGGACCTTCCCACCCTTGTAATGCTAGGCTGCTTCTGCTGCGTTGCATCGGGCTGGTTATAAAAATGGGGGGGACCGCCACGTTGTTTTTCTTTTAAATTTAACAAATTTAACAAAAGACGTTGGGTCCCCCACATTTGTAATAACCAGCCATATACAAGGCCGCAGCAGCCTGGCATTACACGGGTGGGAAGGGCCACTGGTTTTGTCCATTCCCAGGCTAATAACACTGTGTTGTATGTGGCTGGTTATGATAAATTGGGTGGAAACCCATGTCTTTTTTTTAAAAATTAATAAGTAATTTAAAAAAATGACGTGAGGTCCCCCCCATTTTTATAATCAGCCAGATACAACACAGCAGCAGCAGCCTAGCATTACAAGTGTGGGAAAGTCCAGCCTCATAATACCAGCCTGCGGCCGCCCTAGTGCCCGACCATCACAACAGATGGTCGGGTACTGGATCGTACCTGGCTCTTCCCGGCACCACTGGTGGTGGTGGGTACCGGGGTAATAATGGTGGTTAGTGTTAGCCTCTGCATCGGCTAACACTAAGCCTCGCCTTAGTAATGGATGTAATAAAAGTTGAAAAGAAAAGACAAAGATATAGATAAAATATTTTATTGAACTAAAGCACCCCCAACACAACCCTCATTGACCATTTTATCGTTGAAAAAAAAGCCGTCATCAAAGCAGTCCTCGAAACCGACGTAGTTCAACGTACGTACAAACATAAATAAACTCACCTAAGACGTTCCCACGAAGATCTGAACGGTCCCGTCACTTTTCTTCTTACTGCTCCCATTCACAATTACAAAGCGGTGGGCACAGATGAAGTAATCACGTGAGCGTGATATGATTACGTCATCTGCGCCACACCGCAATGTTACTATGAATGCGAGTGGCGCCAAGTAGCAGTAAGATGGCAAGTGACGGGACCGGTCAGAACTCCGTAGGAACGTGTTAGGTGAGTTTATTTTTTTAATATATTTTATGTTGTTCGCCGGGTGCTTATCCAGCACCGGTGCGGCGGCTAGACAAATTACATATAGTGAGAGGAGGGGGGGAGAAGTGGCTTGCCGAAACGGGGGGAATATAGTGTAGTGTTGTTGACATTTACGTTGTGTTCATCTCAACCGGGCTTACCGTGCCTGCTTGAGACGAACATTCTCCCGATGTTGCTAGAACTACAGTATCTAGCAACGTCGGGAGCGCGCACACTGCAGAGCGGCTTGATTGACATCGAGCTGCTCACGCCCCAATTTACAAAAGATAACCAGCACTAGCTGAGTTATCAAGTGTAAAAAAAAAGGTAGTTAGGGAATGAATTGTTTAGAAATTTTAACAGCAAATGTTTTAATATTAAATTAATTCCAGCTTAGAATTTAAAAAAAATATAATTGACTCAACTTGGGAATAACCCTTTAATGAAAGTGGGTGAGAGTGATGGGAGAAGGTCCCTTCACCAAACTTAAAAACAAGAGCACCACATTTCCGCCACTGAGTGAAACACACAACATTGATCTGTTTGTACAATTAGTAACAAAGGATATTGAACAATTGGGACAGAACAAGCAAAATCAACCCAAAAGCAATTTAATACTAAAGGAAATTAATACATTATTAACAATAGAGAGACAAGTCGATAGTCCTGAAACCGGCGGACAAAGGGCGGAATCTGGTGATAATGGACGCGGAGGCGTATAAAAATATGTGTAAAAGCATATTACACGATCAAAATAACTATGGGAAACTTACTACCGAATTTGAATTCATGTAAGCCAAACCACAACAAACCCTGACCTTTTATAGTGTGACTAAAGTACACTAAGGTCTGGATCCCCTACCAATCGTATCCGGTATTGACAGCCTATCCAAAATATAAGCATATACGATCATAACATACTACGGGAATTTGTCCTAGGCCTCCCGTCCTACATAAGAGACACAACTGACATGTTAAAGAGACTTGGGGGGTAGAAGTCCCACCTGGGATCCTGCTGGCAAGTCTTGATGTAGAGGCTCTATACAGCTTCATACCCCATGACCAGGGGCAGTCCCTGTGCACCAAGTTACGTGAATCTTTATCTGGGCTGGTGGGAAAACCAGGTGGTCTTCTCTGATTCTCTGGAACTATATAACTCGCCCATATGGCCGAGGTATATAGATGACATTTTGATATTATGGGGCGATTGGCCAGTATGCAACGAACCCCCTAACGACAGGGCGGGAGCTAACATCTATGCAGTGACATGTGATTGGTCAACACCAGCCGTGACCTCATAAGTGAGAGGGCACTCCGTCTGTAAAAGACAGAGCTTTTTGACGCTGACGGCGGCTAGCAACTCTACCCATGTTTGACATGATTTAATGTTCAGAACATCGTACACAAAGTCCTCTGGAATGCCAGTGGGCTTAATACATTTGAACTCTGCAAAGCCCCTGATGATTCACCACAGAGTAACACAATAGTAAAGAAATGTATAGGGCAGGGGTGTAACTAGGAAAGACTGGGCCCATAGCTAACTCTTGACTGGGGCCCCCCAGGTGCCACACGCAGCCCCCTTATAGATAGTGCCCCCTGTAGATTATGCCACACAGTCCCCCTGTATGCTATACAGCCCCGCCTGTAGACAGTGTCACACCCCACTTGTAGATAGCACCCCCTACCTCCCACTTGTTAATAGTGCCCTACAGCCCCCTGTAGATATCGCCATAATACCCACCTGTATTTAGCGCCATACAGCCCCCCCTGTATATAGTGCTACACAGCCCCCCTTAGTAGATAGTGCCACACACAGACCCCTGTAGATTGTACCACACACAGCCTCCTGTAGATAGAGCCACAGCCCCCCTTGTAAATAGTGCCATACAGCCCCCTAGGAGATAGTGCCACACAGCCCCCCTTAGTAGTGCCACACAACCTATTGTATATAGTGCCACACAGCTCCCCCATGTGTATAGTGCCACACAGCTCCCCCTTGTGTATAGTGCCACACAGCCCCCTTGTATATAGTGCCACACAGCCCCCCAAGTAGTACAAAGCAATGGCGCATCCGAGAAAGTTGGGGGGATGTCAATCAAACATGGATTTGGAGGCAGGACTATGCGACTCTTCAGGATAGCGGCACCGCCCCATGACCCTTTAATGAGTAATTAGCATATAGTGTGTGCCTTAAGCATTTTAAAAGTCGATTTTATAGATTTTTGACATCTGAAAAAAACATACATTTGGAAATATTTGGAAATATTGTAAGGTCATGTATTACTGCATGGTGGCGGTTCAAGGGGTTAAAACTACCAGACAGGTTCCCATTAAATATACAATTAATTTAAATTAATCCCATCTGCCCTGAAATTTTGTTATTATAAATATATCCTATATAATTACAGCTCCAGAACCAAGCTCATACATATATACAGTACCACAACCAAGCTCAGTACATAAATTCATCACTAGAACAAAGCTCATACATATATACTGCACGAGAGTCTAGGTCAATACATATATACAGCACCAGAACCAACCTCAGTACATAAATACAGCATCAGAACCAACCTCAGTACATATATACAGCACCAGAATCACCCTCCGTACATAAATACAGCACTAGAACCAAGCTCAGTACACATGTACAATACCAGAACCAAGGTCAGTACATAGATATGTATAGATCAGCAGCACAGGACAAATTTTTCAACAGGGTGCACGTCTCCTGGGTCACAGTCCGAGTGACCCCTCAGTCAAGACAAAAAAGAAATGGAGACAGCACTACCGAATTTTCAAAGTGAAGATCCTTTTATTCCACGGTGCAACGTTTCAGCTCAATACGAGCCTTTCTCAAGGTCAGTACATAAATACAGCCCTAGAACCAAGCTCAGTACATAAATCCAGCAGCAGAATCAAGCTCAGTACATATATACATCCCCAGAACCGAGCTCAGTACATATATACAGCACCAAAACAAAGCTCAATACATAAATACAGCACCAGAACAAACATCAGTACATATATACAGCCCCAGAACCAAGCTCAGTACATACAATACAACACCAGATCAAATACAGGTCAATTTAGTGCAACCTCTGCCATATAGGTTTGTACGGCGTAACACTACAGCTCCCCGCATGGGCCGAACAATGGTAAGGATATGCTGGGAGATGCTGTTTCACAAAAAAAAATCATACCACCAATCATCTCAGATCATACAGTGACTACAGTACTGATTAGAGGCAGAATAAACATTTACATTAAGTGACTCACCGTTGACGTCTCAGATTCCAATCCTTTTTCTCTTTTCTTCTCCCTCCGGTCCAGACCTCTACGGTGGAATTCTCCCGGCCATGTCCCATTTCTGCAGTTTTTCGCTCAGATGTCTTCAGCTTCTCACTTTAAAACATTTCTGCACCTATAAACGAAGATAAAATTCTCAACACCTCTAAATAAAATAGCGCCATACACTGCACCTCTAACTATAATAGCACCATACACTGTGTCCCTGATTATAATAGTACCATACACTGTGTCCCACCCACACTGTGTGCCCCCTGTAGATAGTGCCCCTATAGCCCCCTGTAGATAGTGACCCCCATAGAGCCTCTGTAGATAGTGCCCCACATACAGCCCTCTGTAGATAGTGCCCACATATGGACACCAGAGCTGCAAGGCAATAGTGCTAACCACTGAGCCACCATGTTGCCCTGCATATAGCTTCCGCTATAAATAGTGCTCCACATGTAGCCCACCTCTGTAGATAGTGCCCTACATATAGCCTCCCTGTAGATAGTGCCCCACAGGTAACCTACCCCTGTATATAGTGTCCCACATATAGCCCACCCCTGTAGATACTGTCCTACAAATAGCTCCCCCTATAGATAGTGCTCCACATATAGCCCACCTTTGTATATAGTGCCTCACATATAGCTCCCCCTGTATATAGTGCCCCACATATAGCCCACCCCTGCAGACAGTGCCATACATATAGCCCCCTATAGATAGTGCCCGACAGGTAACCCACCCCTGTATATAGAGTCCCATATATAGCCCACCCCTATAGATAGTGCCCTACAAATAGCTCCCCTATAGATAGTGCTCCACATACAGCCCACCCCTGTATATAGTTTCCCACATATAGCCTATTCCTGTAGATAGTGCCCTACATATAGCTTTCCCTGTACATAGTGCTCCACAACCATTCATATAGACCTGTAGATAGGGCCCCCACTGTAGACAATGCGACTCACAGTTTTAGTAGAAAAAAAACCAAACCTTTACATACTAACCTTGATCCCATTCCCACGCCGTCCGGTGGCAATACAGATTTTCTCTCTTCTGAGCAGGTCTGCTGGAGCTGAATGACGAAAGTGGCGCGTCAATGAAAGGCGCTGATTGGTAGTGCAGAATGACTTGCCCCGTCAATCAGCACCTTTCAATCATAGAAGCTGCGCGATGACGTCATCGCGTCGCTAGCGTTGTTGAAAGGCATTAATTGGCGGGGCAAGTCATTTTGCCTCGACAATCAGCGTCATTGTAAGGCGCTGAATGGTCGGGCACGTAACGTGGAGGCAGCTATAGGGGCATTATTCTGTGTGGAGGCAGCTATAGGGGCATTATTCTGTGTGGTACAATTACTGCAAGAGGAGGTGGCTGTCGCTAGCACCGGGGCCCCCTCCGATGCTAGCGACGTCACCGGGCATGAGAGGGCCCGTGCAGCCCGACCCATAAATTTTATAGGCTCGATAGCACGTATCCCGTAGTAGCGTCGCTACCACTGTAGCAGCCATAACGGCTGCTAGCGGTGCCACTGGGCATATGGGGGAGGCGTGTCGGTGGGTGGCACGGTCCCCCTCATAACGCAGACCCTGTAGCAGCTGCTATGGCTGCTATAGCGGTAGTTACGCCACTGGCGTAGAGCTGATTTATTATAGACAGACAGAGTGTAATGGTATAGCTAGGGACTTGCTATCTATGGACATAGCTCTATTAGTTGAACCTATTAGATTTTGGCTATTGAGCTAGTGAGAACAGGCAGTCATAGACTATCATAGAGGAAGAGATATCTCAGGGTAAAGCACTGAAATCAAACAGGTCTCTCTCTATACCAAGGGTCAAATATAAATAAATATGGGATTGACAGAAAATAATACTAAACTTTAAAAAAATATTTAAAAACACATATAAAAATACAAAAACAAACATATGTTTCCTGTTATTAACCCCTTCCCCCTGCTTGCATTCTGGGCCCTAATGTCCAAGCCATTTTTTTAATTTTTCCATTGTCACATTCGAAGAGCTGTAACTTTTTTATTTTTGCGTCGGCATAGCTGTATAAGGTCTTGTTTTTTGCGGGACGACTTTCAGTATTTATTGGTACCATTTGAGAGTAGATGCGACTTTTTGATCACTTTTTATCACATTTTTTTAAAGTCAGGATTAACAGAAAACAGCAATTTTTCCATTGTTTTTTATTTTATTTTTTACGGCGTTCACAGTGCGGGTTAAATAATGTAATAGATTTATAGTCGGGGTCGTTACGGACGCGGCGATACCAAATATGTGTAACTTTTTTGCTTTATTGTAGTTTTTTTTAATAGTAAAACATTTTGTAAGGGGAAAAAGTGTATTTTTCATTTTTTTTTTTCACTTTTTTTTAAATTAACTTTATTAAACTTTTTTTACTTTTATACTAGTCCCACTAGGGGACTTCACTATCCTCCGATCGCTATTATAATACACTGCAATACTTTTGTATTGCAGTGTATTACTGCCTGTTCGTTTAAAACGGACAGGCATCTGCTAGGTCATGCCTGCGGCATAATCTAGCAGGCATTCACTCCAGGCAGACCTGGGGGCCTTTATTAGACCCCCAGCTGCCATAGAAGACACAGACACTCGGCGATTTTATCGCCGGGTGTCGGTGGGATGAGAGGGAGCTCCCTCCCTCTCTCCAAAACCATTCAGATGCGGTGCACGCTATTGTGCACCGCATCTGAAGGGTTAAACGGGTGAGATCGATACTAATATCGATCTCACCCGGCAGAGCAGGGACGCCCCCAGCCCTCAGCTACCTCTGGCAGCTGAGAGCAGGGAGATTTGACGGCTCCCTGCTCTGTTTACTTTATTCTACAGCAGCGCCGTAGAATAGCGGCGCTGTAGAATAAAGCCCATTAATGACCGCCGTGAAAAGGCTTATCGGCGGTCATTAAGGGGTTAAGATTGAGGCCCCATGCACACGACCGTAAAAAACCTCCGTTTTTGCGGACCGCAATTGCGGTCCGCAAAAACGGACCCATTCACTTTCATTGGTAGCGGGCACGGTTGTGTGCATGAGGCCTTACACAATAGGTCTGTCTGAATAACCTGTGTCGATGTAACGTGCGCAAGCACTAAACAATTGTCAGGGATCATTACTATGTATATTGTCTGAAAAATATTATCCTCACATATATGTATATACATTTCAGTTCTTTGTGTAATATACTGATATATATAACAAGTTCTTTGTTCATGTCGGACACACCTATGGAAGACACCGCCCCCTGGAATGCAAAGAGGAGTGTGCAGAAGAATGTACAGAAAACTTATAGCTGGGGAGCGAATAGAATTTAAGCAAGTCCCACATCTATAGGGAGGGGCATGTGTCTTCTCTGTGTGTGTTTCTTTGTTCTGAATAAAGTTCAATTCCTCCTGGCTGACATTGAAGCTGTACCTCAGACATTTGTGTGGTGTACTTTTCTCCAGGCATGCCTTCAGCTTTCAATTTACAGAGGGGGTTATTCGGTGTGAAATACGGACCTGACACAATTATATATCAATACATTGGTATTATATTTTTTGGAAGCTTTTTATAAAATTAATATTGACGTAAATAAATCCACATGGACATTTTCCCAGGTGAAACGACTCTGAACCATAAAAACGGTGAATAGTGCAACAGTTACATAGTTACATACATAGTTTGTACGATTGAAAAAAGACACATGTACATCAACCATGTTCAACCAAGGGATGGGAAAGGGGAAGTAAAAAATTTCTACATATAGGAGCTAATATATTTTTGTTCTAGGAAATTATCGAAGCCTCCTTTAAAGCCATCTACTGTCCCTGCTGTGACCAGCTCCTGCAGTAGACTATTCCATAAATTCACCGTTCTCACAGTAAAGAAGGCTTGTCGCCTCTGCAGGTTGAACCTTTCTTTTTCCAGACGGAGGAAGTGCCCCCTTGTTTTTTGAGGGGGTTTTACATGGAACGGGATTTCACCATATTTTTTGTATGTGCCATTCATATATTTATATAAGTTAATCATGTCCCCCCTTAGTCGTCTTTTTTCAAGGCTAAATAGGTTTAGTTCTTTTAATCTTTCCTCATAACTTAGATTCTCCATGCCCCTTATTAGCTTCGTTGCTCTTCTTTGTATTTTTTTTTCTAACTCCAGGGCATCCTTTCTATGAACTGGAGCCCAGAACTGAACTGCATATTCTAGATGAGGCCTCACTAATGCTTTGTAAAGTGGTAATATTACATCCCTGTCCCTTGAGTCCATGCCTCTTTTAATACACGACAATATCTTGCTGGCCCTTGAAGCAGCTGATTGACATTGCATGCTGTTATTTAGTTTATGATTTACAAGTACACCCAGATCGTTCTCAACAAGTGACTCCCCCAGTGTAGCTCCCCCTAGGACCTATGATGCATGCAGGCTGTTCGTACCCAGGTGCATAACTTTACATTTATCTACATTAAACTTCATTTGCCAAGTGGACGCCCAAACACTCAGTTTTTTTTAATCCGCTTGCAATTCACGAACATCTTCCATAGTTTGAACTATATTACATTGCTTGGTGTAATCTGCAAAAATAGAAATAGTGCTATTAATCCCATCTTCTATATCATTAATAAATAAATTGAATAATAGTGGTCCCAGCACTGAACCCTGTGGTACACCCTGTGGTACACCACTTATAACCGGGGACCATTCAAAGTAGGAATCATTTACCACAACTCTCTGGATATGGTCCTTGAGCCAATTCTCAATCCAATTACAAACTTAACTTTCTAAATCTATAGTCCTTAATTTACCCATTAGACATCTATGAGGGACAGTGTCAAAAGCCTTTGCAAAGTCCAAAAACACTATATCCACAGCGGCCCCTCTGTCTCGGCTTCTGCTCACCTCTTCATAAAAACAAATCAGGTTGGTTTGACAGCTTCTGTCCTTAGTAAAACCGTGCTGGCTGTCACTTATAATACTATTTATTGTCACATAATTCTGTATAAAGTCCCTCAATAGCCCCTCAAATATTTTCTCCACAATGGATGTTAAGCTTAATGGTCTATAATTACCTGGGGAAGACCTAGAGCACTTTTTGAAAATAGGCACCACATTTGCCCTGCGCCAGTCCCTTAGCACTATACCAGTCACTAGAGAATCTTTAAATATTATGAAGAGGGGGACAGAAATAACTGAACTAAGCTCCTTAAGAACTCTAGGGTATAACCCATCTGGTCCCAGGGCCTTGTGTACGTTTATTTAATTTAATTTAGCTTGCACCATATCTACATTCATCCAATTCAGTATATCAACTGATATATTAACAGCACTGGCACCAGCTACATCCACTGCTCTTTCTTCTGTTGTATATACAGAGCTGAAGAACCCATTTAGTAACTCTGCCTTCTCTTGATCCACTGTGACCAACTCCCCATTACCACTATCTAGGGGTCCTACATGTTCAGACCTTGGCTTTTTTGCATTTACATACTTGAAGAATTTTTGGGATTTGTTTTACTATCCTTGGCCACCTGCCTTTCATTTTGTATTTTTGCTGATTTTATTACCTTTTTACAGATTTTATTAAGCTCTTTATATTTTACAAAGGCTACAGCTGTACCCTCAGATCTATATTTTTCAAATGCCCTTTTTTTTGTCATGTATTGCCCTTTTAACAGAAGGTGTAAGCCATGTGGGGTTTAAGTTTAGTCGTTTATACTTGTTACTGTAACGTCTATGGCCACGGCCCGTCGATCGGTCGTTAACCCCGACGGCCGTGGCCATGGACAGCTTACCTGCCTGCAGCGTCGTCCCCCAGTCAGGCGCCGGCACTCTCTTCCGGATTCCGAGTGTCTCCGGCGGGTGCGCGCGCCTGCGCGTGCATGGCCTTAAAGGGCCAGTGCGCGCTTTTTTTTTTCTAAAAACTGTAATCTTGCCCAGGATATCCTGGGCTATAAAAAGGGCTCTGCCCTCTTGCCCTTTGTCAGAGCATTGTTAGTTTTCCCGTTGTTCGTCTGCTTATGGTCTCCCAGTGTCTTCTAGCCTCCCAGTGTACCTTGCTACTGTATTCCGTATTCTCGTATCCTGTTTCCGTGCTACTCGTGCTATTGCCGTGCTGTGCTACCTACCGTGCTGTGCTACAGTCTACGCTACCCTGCTACGCCTCACCGAACGACTTCCCACTGCCTGGTTCTGGACGTGTCCGCCTCGCCACTGCCTACGATTGCCTCAGGTACTCTCGCTGAACCATTGAACTGTGTACTTTCCGGTTTGGCCAGCTGCCATCCCCGCTACGCGGTACGGCCCAGTGGGTCCACACCCCGCACCGTGACAGTACGCTCTGGCCATGGACCCCGCTGGCCAATTCAAGGGCTTGTCACCCTCCCAAGCCATGCAGGCGGATCTGCTGGATCTCCGAGCTAGGCAGGACCAGCTCCTCGTGGCCGTGGACTCTATGGCGAAGCAGCTAGGGAAGCTAGTTGCCTCCATTCCTGCTTCTATGCAAGTTCCTCAAGCCGAACCTCCTGTTGCTCCTCCTGGCAGTTCCTGTACGGACCCTCGGTTCTCGCTGCGATTGCACTCTCGGTTCGATGGAGACGCCAGTGCTTGTCGGGGGTTCCTGAACCAATGCCACATTCATTTTACCCTGCACTCTCGGGCATTTCCGTCAGATGGAGCCAAGATCGCATTTATCATCTACCTCCTGACCGGCAAGGCCCTGGCATGGGCTAACCCTATCTGGGAACGTCAGGGATCCGAGACCCGAGACTTCCAGGAGTTCGCACGAATACTCCGAACCGTTTTTGAGGAGCCAGGGCGAGTCTCATCAGCCACCACCGCCATCTTCAACCTTCGCCAAGAGGACAACTCCGTGGGCGAGTATACTATTCAGTTCCGGACTCTGGCAGGAGAGCTATCCTGGAACAATGAGGCATTTGTGGCATCCTATTGGCATGGCCTGTCGCCCGAGATCAAGGACGAACTGGCTGCTCGAGACCTGCCTCCCGCGTTGGACGACTTGATTCTGCTTGCCACACGAGTTGACATAAGGCTGAGGGAGAGATCCCATGAGGTTCGTCAGGAGCGCCGGCGCCCTAGACTGGCGCCCAACTTTCAGCAACCCCTCTTGCCTGCTTCTATCGCTTTGCCCGAGGTTCCGATGCAAGTTGACCGACTAAAATTATCGGTCCAGGAGAAACAGCGCAGGCGCACCTCTGGACTGTGCTTATATTGCGGCCTCGCTGGCCACGTCGTGCGTCTGTGCCCTCACAAGCCAAAAAACCCCAGCGCCTAGGCTTGGTTGGAGAGACAACCCTGGGCGTCAACACATTGAAGCAAGAACTCTCCTCCAAACTATTTATCCCTGTAACCATCATTGCTGGCGAGAGGTCTCATCAGGTCTCCGCATATCTGGACTCCGGCTCTGCAGCCAACTTCATCTGCCAGGATCTTGTGGATCTCCTACAGTTGCCCACTATCCCGCTTGAAAGGCCGTTGATCGTTGCCTCGGTGGATGGACTGCCATTACCAGACCCAGTTGTGTCCATAACCAAGCCGTTGAAACTCCAAGTGGGAGCCCTTCATGCTGAGATCATCTCTCTGTTCGTCCTGTCCAAGGCCGTCAACCCCGTGCTGCTGGGGTTGCCTTGGCTTCGTCTGCACGCCCCCGTCCTGGATTGGAACTCTGGAGAGGTTCTCCAGTGGGGCCCGAAGTGTCTTGACCGCTGTCTGAGTCACATCCAGTCGCCACAGCCCGCTCCTCTTCAGTCGTTGGCAGGTTTGCCCCTCTGATTCTCCATGTTCGGCGATGTCTTCAATAAAAAGGAGGCCGAGACCTTGCCGCCACACTGGGCATATGACTGCCCAATCGACCTGGTTCCGGAATCGTCTCCTCCTCGTGGTAGAGTGTATCCTCTCTCCTTGCCAGAGACCCAGTCCATGTCGGCTTACATCAAGGAGAACCTGGAGAGGGGTTTCATTCGTAAATCTTCATCCCCGGCCGGAGCAGGGTTCTTCTTTGTTAAAAAAAAAGATGGATCATTACGACCTTGCATCGACTACCGAGGCCTAAACCAGATCACGGTGAAGAACAGGTATCCTCTGCCTTTAATTTCTGAACTGTTTGATCGCATACGGGGGGCAATTTTTTTTTCTAAACTGGACCTGCGGGGGGCCTATAATCTGATCCGGATTTGTCGAGGTGACGAGTGGATGACTGCCTTTAATACTCGTGATGGGCATTATGAATACTTAGTCATGCCCTTCGGCCTGTGTAACGCTCCCGCAGTATTCCAAGAATTTGTCAATGACATTTTTCGTGATCTCCTGTATGTTTGTGTTGTGGTGTATCTCGATGACATTATGATTTTTTCCCCAGACCCAGTAACTCATCAAAGTCATGTCCGCCAGGTGTTGCTCCGTCTAAGAGAGAATCGACTTTACGCCAAATTGGAGAAGTGTGTGTTCGAGAAGAAGTCTCTATCCTTCCTGGGCTATATTATCTCAGATCAGGGTCTCAAGATGGATCCCCAGAAGGTAAAGGCCGTCCTGGAGTGGCCACGCCCCCAAGGCTTAAGGGCCATCCAAAGCTTTCTAGGATTTGCCAACTTCTACCGACTCTTCATCCCCAACTTCTCATCTTTGACAGCACCTATCTCCACCCTCACTAAGAAAGGTATGAATGCCAAGATGTGGACTCCGGAGGCTGAAGCCGCATTTGAATCCTTAAAGAAAGCCTTCACATCTGCCTCCATTCTGCACCATCCGGACGTATCCTTACAGTTTTCGTTAGAGGTGGACGCCTCCTCGGTGGGTGCTGGTGCACTGTTGTTCCAGAAAAGACCGAAAGGCAAGGACGTGGTATGCGGCTACTATTCCAAGCTGTTTTCTCCCGCAGAGCGTAACTACTCGATTGGGGACCGGGAGTTACTGGCCATCAAACTGGCTCTGCAGGAGTGGAGACACCTACTGGAAGGCGCGGTTCACCCTATCCTGATCTTCACGGATCACAAAAATTTGACCTACCTACAGACGGCCCAGCGGTTGAATCCTCGTCAAGCCAGGTGGTCGTTGTTCTTTGCTCAGTTCCGGTTCGAACTCCACTACCGTCCCGCCGACAAGAATGTGAGGGCCGATGCCTTGTCTAGATCTTTAGAAACCGAGGACGCCATGGAATCTCCACAGAATATCATTGACCCATCCTGTATCTTCTCTGTGAATCCCCTGCAAGTCAGAGACATTCCTCCGGGTAGGACTTTTGTGCGTCTGGTTGACCGAGGAAGAATTCTTCGCTGGGGTCACAGCTCTAAGCTGGCAGGTCACGCGGGTGCTCGTAAGACGCAAGATTTAATCACCCGTCAGTTCTGGTGGCCCACGCTGCCCAAAGATGTCATGGACTTTGTCTCCTCTTGCACAGTCTGTGCAGCAAATAAAGTTGCTCACTCCAGACCTGCGGGCCTGCTCCAACCACTGCCTGTGCCCGTTGCCCCGTGGCAACATGTCGCTATGGACTTCGTCACGGATCTTCCCCCTTCTGCGAGTTGCAGTGTGATCTGGGTGGTGGTGGATCGATTTTCCAAGATGGCTCACTTCATCCCGTTGACCGCTCTGCCGTCTGCTACGCGGTTGGCTGACCTCTTCATACAGCACATCTTCCGTCTGCACGGATTGTCCCTGCATATTGTCTCGGACAGAGGTGTCCAGTTTACCTCGAAGTTTTGGAGAGCACTCTGCGGGCTCCTTGGTGTGAAATTGGACTTCTCTTCGGCCTATCATCCCCAGTCCAACGGGCAAGTCGAGAGAGTTAACCAGATTATGGAGAACTACCTAAGTCACTTTGTGTCCAGGCGCCAAGATGATTGGTTGCAGTTGCTCCCGTGGGCAGAGTTCTCCTATAACAACCACACCAGTGAGTCGACCACATCCAGTCCATTTTTCATCGTCTACGGCCAACATCCTCGTATACCTCTTCCTGTTTCTACAATGTCCCAGGTGCCTGCAGCCGACTCCACCTTCAGGGACTTTCTACAGATATGGCAACAGACCCGATCTTCTATCCTCTTGGCGGTGGACCGCATGAAGAGAAAGGCAGACACAAGAAGACGGGCGCCTCCGCAGTTTCTTCCAGGGACTAAAGTCTGGCTGTCCTCTAGGAATATCCAGCTGAAGGTGCCGTCATGCAAATTTGCCCCGAGGTTCCTTGGTCCCTTTGAAGTCCTGCTACAAATTAACCCGGTATCCTACAAGCTGCGGCTCCCCCCCACTCTCAGGATTCCTAACTCCTTTCACGTCTCCCTGCTAAAACCGGTGGTCCTGAACCGCTACTCCAGGACTCCTAGTCCCACAGTGGTTCCTGCCGGCCCATCTGGGACTTTCGAGGTAAAGGAGATTCTGGCTACCAAGAAGGTGGGAGGAAGGACATTTTATTTGGTGGACTGGAGGGGGTTCGGCCCAGAAGAGAGGTCTTGGGAGCCAGAGGAGAACATCGATGCCCCTGTTCTTGTGAGGAAGTTTCTCTCTCGCTCTGGTCCCAAGAAGAGGGGGCGTAAGAGGGGGGATACAGTAACGTCTATGGCCACGGCCCGTCGATCGGTCGTTAACCCCGACGGCCGTGGCCATGGACAGCTTACCTGCCTGCAGCATCGTCCCCCAGTCAGGCGCCGGCACTCTCTTCCGGATTCCGAGTGTCTCCGGCGGGTGCGTGCGCCCGCGCGTGCACGGCCTTAAAGGGCCAGTGCACGCGTTTTTGTATAAACTGTAATCTGGCCCAGGATACCCTGGGCTATAAAAAGGGCTCTGCCCTCTTGCCCTTTGCCAGAGCGTTGTTAGTTTTCCCGTTGTTCATCTTGCTTATGGTCTCCCAGTGTCTTCCAGCCTCCCAGTGTACCTTGCTCCTGTATTCCGTATCCCGTATCCTGTTTCTGTGCTACTCGTGCTATTGCCGTGCTGTGCTACCTACCGTGCTGTGCTACAGTCTACGCTACCCTGCTACGCCTCACCGAACGACTTCCCACTGCCCAGTTCTGGACGTGTCCGCCTCGCCACTGCCTACGATTGCCTCAGGTACTCTCGCTGAACCATTGAACTGTGTACTTTCCGGTTTGGCCAGCTGCCATCCCCGCTACGCGGTACGGCCCAGTGGGTCCACACCCCGCACTGTGACAGTTACCTATAGGAATACATTTTGCACTATAATTACCCAAAGTAGATTTGAAAATCTCCCATTTATCATTTGTACCATTATTTGACATTAGTTCATCCCAGTCTATGTCCTGAATAGCAGCCCTCAACCTGGGGAAATTGGCCTTCTTAAAATGTTTTTGCTTTCCCAGCCTGTGTTTGTTTTTTACAGTATATGTAAAATATAACTATATTATGATCACTGTTACCGAGGGTTTTCACGAACATTGACATTCCCAACAAGCTCTGCATTATTAGAAATTACCAGATCCAACAGAGCTTCACCTCTAGTAGCGTCTTCCACAAACTGGCCCATAAAATTTTCCGGCAACAGGTTGAGGAAATGTCTCCCCTTTGCAGTTGAAGCCGAACCATGACACCAATTAATATCCAGGTAATTAAAATCTCCCATTATCACTACAGTACCAGCCTGTCCATCTGTTTATATAGCTGACATTCCATCTCCTCAGTTATATTGGGGGGAGGGGTATATAGATTACACCAAAAGTAATTTTTTCAGTGTTTACCTCCCTATGTAATTCCATCCACAAGGTTTCAACCTCCTCACAATCTTCAACCTCGAATGTCTCATTCACACTCACCTTCATATCGCTTCTCACATACAGACATATACCACCACCTTTCCTATTCGCCCTGTCTTTCCGAAACAGTGTAAAACCCTGTAGATTTACAGCCCAATCATGTAAAGAGTCCAGCCATGTTTCAGCAACACCAACTATATCTATATTTTCTTCTAGTACCAAGGCCTCCAGCTCCCCCATTTTGCTTGCTAGACTTCTGGCATTTGTGAACATACACTTTAACTTGCCTTTAAATGTTTCACTTTCAGTATCAGAAATTTGATTATTTGACATTATTTGGGCATTTTTATTTTCACTGCTGTTTTGTAACGAAAGGATCTCCTTATCTTGTTGCCTAGTCCTCTCCCCACAGTCTGTTTCTCCCCCCACCAATATAGTCTCACCCCTCTCTAACCGGACTACCCCTTTATTTTCTACATTGGCCTCCCTCCTCAGCCCTAGTTTAAATACTCTGCCACCCCAGCTAGAATTCTCTCCCCCAGCATAGCGGACCCCCTTCCATTTAGGTGCAAATCATCTGCAGAATACAGTTTGTACCCCAATGAAAAGTCATCCCAATGCTCTAAGAACCCAAAGCCTTCTCCTCTACACCAAGACTTAAGCCATGCATTTAACTGCCTGAGCTCCCACTGTCTTTCCTGTGATGCGCATGGCACAGGCAGTATTCCTGAGAATACTACCTTGGAGGTCCTTCCCTTCAGCTTGTAGCCTAGTTCTTTTAAATTATTCTTAAGGCTCCTCCACCTACCATTTATTCTATCGTTGGTACCCACATGGACCACGACAGCTGGATCATCACCAGCCCCTCCCAGGAATTTGTCCACCCGTTCCACCACATGCCGAACCCTGGCACCAGGGAGACAGCAAACCATTCGGTTGAGTGGCTGAGACTTTTGTTTTGGACCCCCCACTACAGTACTTAGCCCTATTTCGCCTGACATATCAATATCATTCGTAGTTAGATTCCGGTAAACAACGATAATAGTGATGGCAGGGGATGGGGCAGGTATCCTGCTGTTGTGGGTCACTGAGGCCCGACTATGGCTGCTGATGGTGGGCTATGTGACCCTACCCATCCATCAGTGGACATCAGAGGTTCAGCTAGGAATTTAGCGCAGGTGTTTGAAATACATCTCAGTGGGCCCCAACCCAGTGGCCCCCACACAGTATAATGACCCCTTAGTGGCCCCCACACAGTCTAATTCCTTTATAGCTTCCCCTACACAGGATAATGACCCCTTAGTGCCTCCCATACAATAGAATGCCCCTATAGCTGCCCCACACAGTATAATGCCCCATAGCTACCTCCTCACAGTATAATGCCCCCATAGCTGCCCCCTCACTGTATAATGCCCCCATAGTTGCCCCTTCACAATATATTTACCCATAGCTGCTCCCCACAGTATAATGCCCCTATGGCTGCCCCCACACTGTATAATACCTCTATAGATGCCCACACACCAAATAATGCCCCTATAGCTGCCTCCACACAGAATAATACCCCCATAGCTGCCCCACACAGAAAAAGCCCCATAGTGCTTCCCTACACAGTATAATGCCCCTAAAGCTGCCTGCCTACACAGTATAATACCCCCATAGCTGCCCCACACTGGATAATGTTCATATAGCTGCTCCCACACAGGATAATGCCGCCTTGCTGCCCCAAAAGAGTATAATGCCTCTATAGCTGCCCCCATACTTTATATTTCCCCATGGCTGCTCTCACACAGTAAAGTGTCCCTATATCTGGCCGCATTCAGTATATTTACCCATAGTAGCCCCCCCATATCCAGTATAATGACTTCAAATTGGCAAATAAAAAATAATAATAAAAAAATTACTCACCTATCGCCGTTCCCACGACGAGTGGAGGAGATCCTTCTGCTCATCCAGTTTGTGCAGTTTCTGGCTCGGCACAGACAGGCGTAATGATGTCACTACATCACGCCTGTCTGTGTCGAGCCGTACATGGCATAGTGAATGCTGGAGCAAGGAGTCATCAGCTGCTTGCTCCAGCTTTAGATTCAACTGTATCACTGTCCTGAGGACGCAGATAAAGTTGAAACCGGGACATCAGTGAGTGGCTTGCGACCCCCCTGGAGATCTTTACGTGACCCCCTAAGGGTTCGCGACCTGCAGTTTTGGAGACGCTGCCCTACTAGGTCATTAATAAACATATTAAACAGAGGGACAAATTCTGACCCCTGTGGAACCCCACTGGTAAATGTGACCCACTCTGAGGATGTACCATTAATCACCACTGTCTGTTTTCTATCACTGAATCAGTTTTTAACCCAATTATAAATATTTTCCTCGAGTCCCAGCATTTTAATTTTATATGCTAACCTTTTATGTAGTACAGTATCAAACGCCTTTGAAAAGTCTAGATACACCACATCCACAGCCTTACCCAGGTCCAGTCTAGAACTTACCTCCTCATAGAAGGTAATCAGATTAGCTTGACAGGACCGATTCCTCATAAACCCATGCTGATGCTGCAATAACACTTTATTTTCATTGAGATATTTGAGAATAGCATCTCTTAGAAAACCCTCAAATATTTTACCCACATTGGAGGTTAAAATTACAGGTCTATAGTTTCTAGGCTCACTTTTTCACCCCTCTTTGAATATTTGTACCATATTTGCTATGAGCCAGTCCTGTGGAATAGAATCCTTAAATATCAGTAATAAGGGTCTGTCTATCATGGTACTTTATTCCTGCAGATCTCGGTGGTGTATACCATCCGGACTCTGTGATTTGTTTATTTTAGTGTTTTTAAGGAGGCGCTGCACTTCTTGCTGGGTTAAGCAGGTAAAACTTAATGGAGAATTGACTTAATCCCTAATCATGTCATCTAAGATTGGATTTTCCTGTATAAATACAGTAGAGCAAAGGGCGTCACTGCTATCATAACGACCTGAACACTAAAGTTAACATGTTGATTAAACTGCATGGTGAACATGTTTTTCCATTGCCCAATAAAAAAATATATTAAAAGTTAATCAGAAAGTCTCATGTAACCCAAAATGGTGCCAATGAAAACTACACATCGTCCTGCTAAAAACAAGCCACATATGGCGACATGGATGGAAAAATACAAAAGTTATGGCTCTTGGAATGCAGCAATGAAAAATAAGTCCCTCATACGGCTCTGTCAACCAAAAAATAAAAAAGTGATGTGAAAATGCCAAAAAGAATGCTTGGTCAATAAGGTCAAAATAGGACTGGTCAATAAGGGGTTAATCTTTGCTACAGGCCGCTCTCATCTCTATGTATGCCTCTGATACACCCCAAAAAGTGCCATACATGTGGTATTCAGACAAGACGAAGTCATACAGTACTAATTAGGCATAGTCTACTAAACAATACGCTGACCCCACTAATTGTGCCAACCATGCTCACCCCGTTTACGCTACCTGCCAAACCACCTGCATAAATAATGCTTGCCACGCTGACCCCTTTCTCCAAGTACAGCTAAAAAGTTTCTAATTGTCTGGCCATATGTAACACCTCGGTCACGTGACCACGCAGGAAGGAGAAAGTTGCTATGATCAGCAAACAGCCACAGGAAACGTCCTCCTTCTGGAGGGAGCATGATGCTGAAGAGTTAGGTCTCCTGCACACTGGACGGAAATGCTGCAACGTTTACGCTAGATAAATTGATTGAATTGAGAATCTGCACCTCAAGTCAATTTCCATACATGTTTTCTGATGATTTTTTCTGTTACCAAGGTGAAAACAGAATTTTGTTTCCCCACAGAATGGGTTAAAATGGATGTCAAAATTTGCGTATGATATAAAAATACAAACTGTCAATCGAACCACAATTTTTTTTTAAATAAAATATGTAGGATTAAAAATACAAATTCACAATATTTTAATTAAGACATACAAGGGCTATTACCATAGCAGTAACATTAGTGTATGAAATTAAAACATATGGTCATAGAAAATTACTTCCCATATCTCATTTAGGGACTTTGATCTAATCCTTTCTAGAATGGTTTTCTTACCTAGCATACCTAAAAAATAAAAAAAATTCCTGTATAGCAACAAAGGTTGTGCTGCATGTATGAATCCCTTGAGTTTAATTCAAGAGCTATATACTTCTTGTTTGAAATATGAGCATAATACTTGGACATCTCATGAAAGAAAAAGGTCAAGAAGCTAGGAACATGGGATCTTGCCTAGAAATAATAGCCATAGCAAGGGAAATAATCAAAGACATATATTAAGCTTTTGTCAAGCACCTGTACTTATATTTCAAGAATTAAGATACACAGCTCCATATGCTCATCAATTAGCTATTCAGCAGCGATCAAATTAAAGCTTACATTCTATGCTTTTCCTGCCACAGTAGTCCAAATGTAGGTGGACTGTGACTACGCGTGCCTGACAAATACAATGAATATTCTCAACTTGCAATTATAATGCTAAAATATGTTCTATTTTTTATTCTAGTTCCTTATGAACCAGTGATATTTATGGTTCAAAAATAATGTATATTCATGGACATTTAAAGAGGGCACGGCACATTATTTATTGGAAAGAAATCCAGCTCTATGCATCCACCATATGGACAAAAATATTGGGAGGTGGGACCCGCATCTGTCTGACATTTATGACATATCCTGTGGATATTTCAAAGAAGTAGTAGGACAACAGCACACGTCTTCAAATCATCAAAGTGGTTTTATTGTCAAGACATCCACAAACGACAGGCAACGTTTCGACCCATAGTGAGTGAGGGGTCTTTGTCAAGCCTAACATCATGTCTAAAAACATTGTTATAAATAGGTGAATACAAATTATCACATGGTCCATTCCAACCAGTGAAAATCGTGAACCTGGTCTCCCAGGTGAAGCATACATTAGTCTTAATGACATTCTTCAAATAGTTATATAATCCTCAAAAAAGTGTAAAAATGCAACATACAGTACATCTTCAATACATCATCAACAACAATATGTCAGTCATTGTTGTTGTAATGGAAAAATGAAGGAGGGAAGTTCACCACACTCCAGGTTCCAGTTACGATCCTAGAGCGCTACTGCGCTTGCTCCGCAATCAGTCGTCTCTGCTGCACAAATAGAAACCAGCATTTGATAAAAAAAGAATCACAATTGGATATACGTAGATATAATAATATCCTCAATCATGACAAGAATCCATCGAACTATAGCTATATTTCTATGCAATTTGAGGCAAACTCAATTCGGTTGTTATGGACGCCTTCACTATGTGATGATAAGTCACGTGTGAATAGGTCTCCGAAGAGTCAGAAAAAGGGGGAAGAGGTCAGGTTATTACTGCTTAATAATATAGATCACAAAGTGATAATGTCATCAAATAATTTATTGTGTTAAATCGCCTACATAAATTAGACCACTGAAGTGATCAAAAAAACTTTTTGGGGAATGCTTGTAATATCTGTCTGACGGTTTACATCAGACAATTATACCGCAAAAGAAACACAAGATTATAGAATGATGATCAAACATCATCTATGCCCTCCCTATTAGGGTCCCTCTAACCTCAAAATCAATGCACAAAAACTCCCGATGAATGCAAACATGAGAGGAGCCACTATAATCTTCATTCTCATCATATATCCGCTGGTGTGTGGTGAATAAGCCTCCATCAAGAATATTCTCAAACTGTAAGAAATATTCAGAATATGTTTAGAAAGACATCATAAAAACAAGAAGATGAAAAATAGATGCAATAAAATTTATCCAAGAAATCACCCATCATGTGTACATTGTTAATAAAAAATGTTAAAAACAGCAATGGGATCTCAGAGTCCAGGTATTATCTTATATTCTAGATTCAAGCCTTTGGGGTATAGGGAATCTAATTCAAAGATCCAACGTAATTCATTCTTTTTCAATAGCTTCTGTCTATCCCCTCCCCTCCTGAGTACCGGGACACAATCTATTACCCTAAATCTCAATTGATTTAACTGAAGATTTTTCTCAGTAAAATGTCTCGGTAATGGAAGTTCCATCATTTTCTTCCTGATTGTACTTTTATGCTTATTAATTCTCAATTTAATAGGCATAGTCGTCTCTCCTATGTAAATTAATGAACAGGGACATGTGATCATATACACAACGAAATCTGAATTGCACGTAAACCTGTGTCCGATATTGAAGACCTTCCCAGTATATGGGTGCTGAAATGTATTCCCTTTCAAAATATTATTGCAATTGCAACAATTCAAACATGGAAAATTTCCATTTTGGGGGGGGGGGGGGGGGCAAAGTAGTGATTGTGTGTTTTTCTTCCTGCTTCCCACGTCTGACTTAACCAATGTATCTCTGATATTCTTAGTCCTCCGATATGACATAATAGGTGGTGTTCTCAACGTGTCAATCTCATTATGCCCCTTGGACACTATTGGCCAATTTTTTCGCAGAATATTGCCTATGTGGTGGCCCGTGGGTGGCGGGGGATGCAGGAACCCAAAATGGTGGATACTGGGCTCTCTGTCTTGTGTCACGGTGGTATTTTGCCTTGCAGGCCTTCCCACCTCCCAGGGACACACACACACAGTGATGAGGGGGTTGCACAAGATGATGATGATGACTGTTGTTTCCCCCGGGGCACTCCCTTGGTGGCTGACTCCTGTCTGGTGTTATTTGGGGTGCCCTTGGTGTAGAGTGCAAATAGAAGACAGGAGACGGTGGTGGCAGTTAATCAGGAGAGCTTGCAGCACACTTTTACTTTTCAAGATGGAGATTGTACAATACAAATATGTCATCCAAATTCAGCTCAATCAGTGTAGCCCAATGCTAAATGCAGGAGTGCTATTATCTCTCTACTCACAGTCTCGCTTTCTGGACTCTTCTGGCTCCTTGAGCTGTTATTCCAATAAATCTCTTTAGGCCTGTCTTTCTCTGTAATCCGAAACTGGCTGAACTCAGGAGCACCTTCACTGTGCTTCCTGCTGCATCCACTCCTAGCTCACCACTCCCCTCACTCACTCTAACCACTCCCTAATTAACTCCTTCCAGCTTCTGTTACATTATAGAAAACCACTCCGCATAGGCTGAAACACAATGTCATAACATTTCTGGACCTGTAGATGGCAGCATAACACAACACATGAAGACAAACATAGTTTTCATAGTAGTGCTCCTGTGGGACACTACATACACCCCCTCTTTAAATAAAGCCGTCCTCGGCGTCCGACTCTCCAGGCGGCAGGTTAATCTAAAACAAAGGTTAATCACAATTGCAATAATAAACTAAGAGTCCATACAGTCTCTGAGGAATGTGAGGATATAATGCTGAACAGGGAAAATGTCCAAGAGTCCTTGTCATATGAACTGGGGAAAATGAAGGGCTTGTTACCCAATTGGGATGCAAACAATACAATGTCTCTGGTGAAGGATAATCCAAAAATGAAGTCTCAGATTCAACAGTTCAATCTTGATATCGAGCTGGCATCTTACCTCGGGTAGCTCTATCAGATCTCCTCAGGGGCTCCTCTATAGCAATTTCAGGGTCCCTGGATTCCTCTGGACCAGGCCGGAACTCGGATGACGAGGTCACTTGGTCCTCGCCGGGATCAAGAACAGTTCTTGGAACAAAAATAGACAGCCAAGGTTGGAACAGCCAATCAAGAGGGGACATACTAGTTGTTGGCGGTAGCGGTTCAGCTGCAGGAGATTTCTCAGTTGTCTGTGATTCTGCTGGTACCTCTTCCTTTAGGCAGAGCTTGAGACGATTACGGTGGACGACTTGGGAATCTCGGCCTTCGCGCACAATCTCATAGACATCAGTCCCAGGGTGCGGGATGGACTTAATTGTGTATGGTTCTTTCTGCCACTTGCTGTCCAACTTACTTGAACGATGGTTGTTTTTCAGCCACACACGGTCTCCAATTTGGAAGGGTTCTGCTTCGGCCTTTTGATCAAAACCTGCTTGTTGCCTTTGACGAGCATCTTCCATCCGTCTTTCCACAATCTCGTTGGCTTCAGCCAGGCGACGCTGGTGATCACTCACCCACTCTGTGTTTGGCAGGGGGTTGATAGTATCTGGAACTTCGACATCCATGGCCAAGTCCGAAGGCAATTTG
Organism: Rhinoderma darwinii; assembly: GCF_050947455.1. NCBI lineage: Eukaryota > Metazoa > Chordata > Amphibia > Anura > Rhinodermatidae > Rhinoderma > Rhinoderma darwinii. The sequence goes on from NC_134689.1 coordinate 80,746,465, forward strand.
CCCTGACGGCCAAACAGGAGATAGTAAGGAGTGTACCCTGTGGAGCAGTGCACAGTGTTGTTATACAGGTACACCAATTCTGGAAGGAGAGTCGGCCAATCAGCCCTCTTCTGGGACGGAACAGTTCTTAACATCCCAATAAGAGTCTGGTTCATCTTTTCACATAAGCCATTACCTTGTGGATGATAAGCGGTAGTTCTCAGCTTCTGACAGCCATAGAGGGAACACAACTCGTGGAACAGTTGAGACTCAAATGCGGAACCACGATCAGTCAGGATCTTGTCCGGACAGCCATAGGGGAGTACGAAATTCTTCCAAAAGATGGCAGCGGTGGTCTTGGCAGTCAGGTCTTTCACTGGCATAGCTACCACGAACTTCGTATAGTGGTCAATTATAGTTATAGCATAAGTATACCCAGTGCGGCTTGGTTCAAACTTGACATGGTCAATGGCTACCAGTTCCAGCGGTCTATGACTGATGATGGGGTGAAGTGGGGCTCTCTGGTCATGACGCTCTCCTCGGCTCTGAGCACAGGTGGGACATTCTCGGCACCACTTCTCTATGTCGTCTCTCATGCCAATCCAGTAAAATCGTCGGCGTATGGTATCTTCCGTTTTATGAACCCCAAAGTGTCCCGATCTGTCATGGTAGGCTTCCAAGATGGATTTGGAATCTCGCCGGGGTACCACAATTTGATGTAGACGCTCACCCGTTACTGGATCCAGGGCAGTCCTCTGTAGTAGACCTCTGGACACGAAAAGTCGATTCCTCAGTCTCCATAGACAAATTAATTCCTGATCAGCTTGACCTCTACGTATTCGGTCCGGAGTCCTCTTCTGAAGAAGGGAAGTCTGCAATTCCTGTAGGTTTCTACTCTCCCGTTGGAATCTAGCCCACTGTCTGGAATCTTGGGAGCAGTCAGGAACATTTGGTTGCGGATGTTCGTTTCGCTTCCTCTGAGCGATCACCGAATTCTGGGTTGCAAACTGGGCATAGAATGTAGGCATCTCTACCTCTTCCCATTCATCATTACATCGGACCGGTTCTTCACCCACAGGCAAACGGGATAAGGCATCGGCATTCACGTTGGACGCACCAGTCCGGTACTTGATCACAAACTGATAATTCGCCAGTCTGGATGCCCATCGCTGTTCAAGAGCTCCCAGTCGCGCTGTATCCAAGTGGGCCAGCGGATTATTATCCGTGAAGACGATGAAGGGTGTTGCAGCCAGGTAATCTTTAAATTTTTCGGTCACTGCCCACACAAGGGCCAGGAATTCCAGCTTAAAGGAACTATAATTCTGGTCGTTCCGTTCAGCGCCTCGAAGACCTCTGCTGGCATAAGCGATGACTCTCTCTTTCTGGTCCTGTACCTGCGACAGGACGGCCCCCAATCCCTTCTGGCTGGCATCAGTATACAGCCTAAAGGGTTGGTTGTAGTCATGATATCCCAGGATAGGTGGTTCGGTTAACAGCTTCTGGAAAGCGGCTTCATGGGCTTCAGCCCACTCAATCGGGATCCTTCTCTTCATAGCTTCCTTGGAGTGACCTCTTAACAATCCCTGGAGGGGTTCTGCAATCTGGGCAAAGTGTGGGATGAACCGTCTATAATACCCTGCAAATCCCAAGAAACTTCTCACCTCCTTGACTGTGGTAGGGGCTGGCCAGCTCTTTACTGCTGCTACTTTGCCTGGATCAGGAACCACTCCTTCTGCACTCACGACATGGCCTAAGTAATGGACTTCCGGCTTCAGGAGATGACACTTGGAGGGTTTCACTTTCAGGCCATATTTGATGAGGGTTTTGAGGACTTCTGCCAGGTGCTGTAGGTGTTCCTCATAAGTCTTTGAGTAGATGATTACGTCGTCCAGGTACAAGAGGACGGTCTCGAAGTTTTGGTGACCCAGGCAGCATTCCATCAGCCTCTGGAAGGTTCCTGGGGCATTGCATAGCCCAAAGGGCATACAATTAAACTCGAACAACCCCATGGGAGTAGTGAAAGCAGTCTTTTCCCTATCTTTGGGAGCCATAGGTACCTGCCAATACCCGCTGGTCAAATCCAGAGTTGAGAAGTAGGCAGCAGACCCCAAAGCAGTCAGGGATTCTTCAATGCGTGGCAGGGGATACGCATCCTTGTGAGTGATATTATTGATTTTGCGGTAGTCCACGCAGAATCTAATGTTGCCATCCTTCTTTTTCACCAGGACTAGGGGTGCAGCCCATGGACTGTAGCTCTCCCGAATCACATCTGCGTCCTTCATCTCCCGAATCATTTTCTTCACTGGCTGGTACATGGCTGGTGGAAGGGGACGGTACCTTTCTTTGATGGGTGGATGGACGCCTGTAGGGATGGTGTGCTCAATGATAGTAGCCTTCCCAAAATCCATAGGATGTTTACTGAAGGCTTGTTGATTGTCTTTGGCCACCATCAGGGCTCCTTCGATCTCCTCTTCGGTAGTATTAGCATCGCCAACATGGATCTCGGTCCACCAGGGTTTTGTTGTCATCTCAGGGGTAACTTGATTCTGGGTAGCTTGCTGGAACACTGTAGTCTCAGGGCTCCAGACATCTTGGAAGAAGACCTGTGAGAGCTTAGCAACTGGACGGTATTTACTCAGTACCACAGCCGTATCACCAATGTTCAGGAGGCGAATAGGTACCCGCCCATTAGAAACAGTCACTAGACTTCTGGCTGCTAGCACGGTCGGATGATCTTCCAGAAGAAGAGGTTCCACAAGGGCCTGGTAATCTTGACCTTGCAAACCTGGACGAGCTCGACACCACAGAATGGTTTCCGTCTCTGGTTCCAGAGTCACTGGTTGTGAGTCCATGATGCGGGCACGGCAGATCTCACCCTTTTCATTCGTGAACCTCTGTTGGGCATTCAAGAGACGGATAGCATGCTGAATTGCATTTTGATTGGAGACAGGGACTGTAGAAAGTGCTCGGTGTAGGGCATCTAGCATCTCTTCATAGCAATTCCTAAGAACATTCATGCCCAGCACCACTGGTGGAAAGTCATCATCCCAGACGTTCACTACAATTACGCCTTGCTGGGGCAGTTCAGTTTCTCCCATCTGGATCGTGGGTTCCCAGTAGCCCCGATGGGGTATCGATTGTCCATTACTGGCTACAATGTTAAGCCACGTGTCTGGGGGTTGTATCAGCTGGTCGAGGTCCCAGTACTTCTCAAACCAACTTCTCTGCAGAGTGGTGACCTGAGAGCCAGTGTCCAGTAAGGCCGACAGTGGGATCCCATTTAGGTGGATCGTAATCACTGGACACTGCCCAATGTACCGGGGAATCCATTCTGGTGTTGTGGGACCTATTGGTCTTCCTCCCGAGGGGCGGTCCTCTGCCTCGGGGGATTGTCGTTTAACTGACGACATTCTCTTTCAATATGGCCAGCTCTTTGACACCTACGACAAATGGGTCTTCCGGTGGTATCAAATCTGTCAGAAGAGCGTCTACCCCAATTCCGGTAACTTCCCCCTTCTGATCGGTTACTGAACCTGTTACTGGAGTAGCGGCGGCTTTCGTTCTGGCGTTGCTCCATATCTTCCATTTTCTGGCACATTTTACTGAGGCTCTTGGTGAGGACAGCAATATGGTCCCTCAGTTCACCAACTGGATCTTGAGCTTGCATGTGAGCACACTGAGCTAGTGCAACTTGACTTCCCGCTGCTGTAGGATGATCTACTTGCGACTCCGTAGGAGTCTCTATGGAATAGGGGAAAACTTTGGCTTGAACCGCTGCGGCTTCAGTCCCCAGGATTCTAATTGCGAGCTCTTTAAAGTCCAAGAAGATACAGCTTGGGTTCTGGGAGGCCAACATTCTGAGCTGACTTTTAAGAGCTTCAGATGCAGCTCCTTCAACAAACTGCTCCCTTAAGGCCTTGTCAGCCTCTGCAGCCTCTAAGGGTTCTACTTGCATAATTGCCCGCTGGGACTCCTGCAGGGATAAAGCAAAGTCTCTCAATGACTCACCGGGCTGCTGCTTCTTTCCAAAGAATCTCATCTTGAGCTCTGCCACAGTCCTTACTTCAAATGTGGCACGCAATCGGTCCAGTATCTGTTCCACTGTTTTTTTCTCTGTTCTGGGCCAGGATTTCACTTCTCTTAATGCTGCGCCCTCTAGTTGTCCTATCAATATCTCAACCCTCTGGTCTGTTGAGACAGGATACAAACGGAACATGGACTTCATCTTCTCTTTGAATTCCCTCAGGGAATGAACTTCGCCTTTGTAGCGAGGAAGCCATGGTGCTCCAAAGTAATAGGGCATAGTGAGTGGCATCACTTGTGCTGTTGGAGGTGACCCACTGGGGCTTGGAGAGCCGTTATCTCCGTCATCAGACATTTTCTGCAATAAGTCCTACAGTAACCCCTAGCAACGGGTGTTCAATTTCAGGCTATGCACTAAGCCTCTTTTCCGGATATCTTTTCCGGTGTCTCTACACTGTTAACTGCCACTTTTTACTTTAAATCTCATTTACTGGCCTATTCAGGCACTCACCAGCTTTCTCTTAGCTGCTCCGCTGTTTTCGCGGGTTCTGTTGCGCAGCTCCTTGCCACTTCCAATATGGCGGCGACTTGGCGGGAAACTTTTATTCCGGCTGTAGCGAAATGTCTGTAACTCCGCTCCGGCTGTGGCGCATCAGCGCTGACTTAGTTCATAAGGCACAGAGGCCATAGAGATCCTGTTCGTGACGCCAAAATTATATGTGGTGGCCCGTGGGTGGCGGGGGATGCAGGAACCCAAAATGGTGGATACTGGGCTCTCTGTCTTGTGTCACGGTGGTATTTTGCCGTGCAGGCCTTCCCACCTCCCAGGGACACACACACACAGTGATGAGGGGGTTGCACAAGATGATGATGATGACTGTTGTTTCCCCCGGGGCACTCCCTTGGTGGCTGACTCCTGTCTGGTGTTATTTGGGGTGCCCTTGGTGTAGAGTGCAAATAGAAGACAGGAGACGGTGGTGGCAGTTAATCAGGAGAGCTTGCAGCACACTTTTACTTTTCAAGATGGAGATTGTACAATACAAATATGTCATCCAAATTCAGCTCAATCAGTGTAGCCCAATGCTAAATGCAGGAGTGCTATTATCTCTCTACTCACAGTCTCTCTTTCTGGACTCTTCTGGCTCCTTGAGCTGTTATTCCAATAAATCTCTTTAGGCCTGTCTTTCTCTGTAAACCCAAACTGGCTGAACTCAGGAGCACCTTCACTGTGCTTCCTGCTGCATCCACTCCTAGCTCACCACTCCCCTCACTCACTCTAACCACTCCCTAATTAACTCCTCCCAGCTTCTGTTACATTATAGAAAACCACTCCGCATAGGCTGAAACACAATGTCATAACATTTCTGGACCTGTAGATGGCAGCATAACACAACACATGAAGACAAACATAGTTTTCATAGTAGTGCTCCTGTGGGACACTACACCTATGCCACCACTCAAATTGCCAAAGGTTGAGATGAACGGTATACGTTCAGCTTGTGTACTCTTGATTTTGGACTCCAAACCATTGTCTAGTCTGTCCTTATGTTTCTGCACAAGATTCCTAGGATAACCTCTCCTCTTAAATTTATTGCACATCTGAGTCAACATAATTTGTTTTTGTGTAGTGTCTGACACAATTCTATCTACTCTCAGTAGTTGACTCCATGGTAAAGACTCAATCATGTGTCTAGGATGGTTACTGCTATATAAGAGGAGATTGTTTCTGTCTGTGGGTTTCACAAATAAATCTGTGGAAAATACTCCATCTTTCCATTGTACCAATGTGTCCAAAAATTGTAACTCTCGGTCAGAGCAAACCATGGTAAATTGAAGAGCTGGAATATGAGTGTTAAAGAGGCTCTGTCACCAGATTTTGCAACCCCTATCTGCTATTGCAGCAGATAGGCGCTGCAATGTAGATTACAGTAACGTTTTTATTTTTAAAAAACGAGAATTTTTGGCCAAGTTATGACCATTTTTGTAGTTATGCAAATGAGGCTTGCAAAAGTCCAAGTGGGTGTGTTTAAAAGTAAAAGTCCAAGTGGGCGTGTATTATGTGCGTACATCGGGGCGTTTTTTACTTTTACTAGCTGGGCGTTCTGATGAGAAGTATCATCCACTTCTCTTCAGAACGCCCAGCTTCTGACAGTGCAGACACAGCGTGTTCTCGAGAGATCACGCTGTGTCGTCACTCACAGGTCCTGCATCGTGTCAGACGAGCGAGGACACCGGCACCAGAGGCTTCAGTTGATTCTGCAGCAGCATCGGCGTTAGCAGGTAAGTCGATGTAGCTACTTACCTGCAAACGCTGATGCTGCTGCAGAATCAAATGTAGCCTCTGGTGCCGGTGTCCTCGCTCGTCTGACACGATGCAGGACCTGTGAGTGATGACACAGCGTGATCTCTCGAGAACACGCTGTGTCTGCACTGTCAGAAGCTGGGCGTTCTGAAGAGAAGTGGATGATACTTCTCATCAGAACGCCCAGCTAGTAAAAGTAAAAAACGCCCCGATGTACGCACATAATACACGCCCACTTGGACTTTTACTTTTAAACACACCCACTTGGACTTTTGCAAGCCTCATTTGCATAACTACAAAAATGGTCATAACTTGGCCAAAAATGCTCGTTTTTTAAAAATAAAAACGTTACTGTAATCTACATTGCAGCGCCTATCTGCTGCAATAGCAGATAGGGGTTGCAAAATCTGGTGACAGAGCCTCTTTAAGTTCTAACAGAAATTGATCTAGACACAACCCATCACCCTCCCATATGACAAATATTTCATCAATAAATCTCCACCAGCAGCGGATGTGGCCCATGAATAGACAGAAGCTATTGAAAAAGAAGGAATTACGTTGGATCTTTGAATTAGATTCCCTATACCCCAAAGGCTTGAATCTAGAATATAAGATAATACCTGGACTCTGAGATCCCATTGCTGTTTTTAACATTTTTTATTAACAATGTACACATGATGGGTGATTTCTTGGATACATTTTATTGCATCTATTTTTCATCTTCTTGTTTTTATGATGTCTTTCTAACCATATTCTGAATATTTTTTACAGTTTGAGAATATTCTTGATGGAGGCTTATTCACCACACACCAGCGGATATATGATGAGAATGAAGATTATAGTGGCTCCTCTCATGTTTGCATTCATCGGGAGTTTTTGTGCATTGATTTTGAGGTTAGAGGGACCCTAATAGGGAGGGCATAGATGATGTTTGATCATCATTCTATAATCTTGTGTTTCTTTTGCGGTATAATTGTCTGATGTAAACCGTCGGACAGATATTACGAGCATTCCCCAAAAAGTTTTTTTGATCACTTCAGTGATCTAATTTATGTAGGCGATTTAACACAATAAATTATTTGATGACATTATCACTTTGTGATCTATATTATGAAGCAGTAATAACCTGACCTCTTCCCCCTTTTTCTGACTCTTCGGAGACCTATTCACACGTGACTTATCATCACATAGTGAAGGCGTCCATAACAACCGAATTGAGTTTGCCTCAAATTGCATAGAAATATAGCTATAGTTCGATGGATTCTTGTCATGATTGAGGATATTATTATATCTACGTATATCCGATTGTGATTCTTTTTTGATCAAATGCTGGTTTCTATTTGTGCAGCAGAGACGACTGTTGCGGAGCAAGTGCAGTAGCGCTCAGGGGCGTAGCTAAAGGCTCATGGGCCCCCCGCAAACTTCTCATGGCGGACGGTCCGCAGCTTTCAGCTGCATCGCTGGGTCTCCTAAGTGACCCAACAATGCAGCACTAGCAGCCGGGGGCGTCACTAAGGCTGGGTTCACACACCCTATTTACGGACGTAATTCGGGCGTTTTAGCATTGAATTACGTCCGAAAATGCAACTCAAAAGCATTGGCAAACATCTGCCCATTCATTTGAATGGGTCTTACGATGTTTTGTGCCGACGGTCATTTTTTTTTACGCGCCGCTGTCAAAAAGCGGCGCGTAAAAAAGACGCCCGCGTCAAAGAAGTGCCTGTCAATTCTTCAGACGTAAATGGAGCCGTTTTCCATGGACTCCATAGAAAAACAGCTCCAATTACGTCCGTAATGGACGCAGCGAAAGACGCCTGCACATGCCATTACGGCTGAAATTACGGTGCTATTTTCTCCTGAAAACAGCACCGTAATTTCAGCCGTAACAGACGCTGCCGTGTGAACATACCCTCAGGGCTTAAAATGTCAGGGAAATAGCCCCAATACATATGTGTCCGCCCAAAAAAAAATGTGTGCGTATAAGCATAGCATATCTATAGCACTACGACCCTATAAACTAAGGATAGGATTAGATACAGTGGCTCAGCAGACAGTATCACACATGATAGGATTAGATACAGTGGCTCAGAAGGCAGTATCACACATGATAGGATTAGATACAGTGGCCCAGCAGACAGTATCACACATGATAGGATTAGATACAGTGGCTCAGCAGACAGTACCACACATGATAGGATTAGATACAGTGGCTCAGAAGGCAGTATCACACATGATAGGATTAGATACAGTGGCTCAGCAGACAGTATCACACATGATCGGATTAGATATAGGGCTCAGCAGACAGTATCACACAAGATACGATTAGATACAGGGCCCAGCAGACAGTATCACACATGATTGGATTAGATACACAGCTCAGCAGACAGTATCACACATGATTGGATTAGATACAGGGCTCAGCTCGCTGACATTGCGTCTCCAGCGCTGGACCCAGGATAGGTGAGGGTATGTGCACACACACTAATTACGTCCGTAATTGACAGACGTATTTCGGCCGCAAGTACCGGACCGAACACAGTGCCGGGAGCCGGGCTCCTAGCATCATAGTTATGTACGATGCTAGGAGTCCCTGCCTCGCTGCAGGACAACTGTCCCCGACTGTAATCATGTTTTCAGTACGGGACAGTAGTTCCACGGAGAGGCAGGGACTCCTAGCGTCGTACATAACTATGATGCTAGGAGCCCGGCTCCCTGCACTGTGGTCGGTCCGGTACTTGCGGCCGAAATACGTCCGTCAATTACGGACGTAATTAGTGTGTGTGCACATACCCTTAGAATAATAATTTTGCTTCTTTATGTGTTACTGATTATTTTTGTGTGTTTGTGTTTTTTTTACAGGTTCGGTTGTTGGACTTCGGATTCGAAGACTTCAATGCCGGCGTTTTTTTTATTCTCAATAAAATGGTTAATGAGGGTTGTGTTTTTTTATTTCAATAAAATATTTTTTCTATGTGCTTGTATCTTTTTAAACTTTATTATCACCGCCTTAGCAATGGCCGCTGGCTGATTGACAACCTCCATTACTAAGGCGAGGCTTAAAGAGGCTGTCACCAGATTTTGCAACCCCTATCTGCTATTGCAGCAGATAGGCGCAGCAATGTAGATTACAGTAACGTTTTTATTTTTAAAAAACGAGCATTTTTGGCCAAGTTATGAACATTTTTGTATTTATGCAAATGAGGCTTGCAAAAGTACAACTGGGCGTGTTGAAAAGTAAAAGTCCAACTGGGCGTGTATTATGTGCGTACATCGGGGCGTTTTTACTACTTTTACTAGCTGGGCGTTCTGACGAGAAGTATCATCCACTTCTCTTCAGAACGCCCAGCTTCTGGCAGTGCAGACACAGCGTGTTCTCGAGAGATCACGCTGTGACGTCACTCACAGGTCCTGCATCGTGTCAGACGAGCGAGGACACATCGGCACCAGAGGCTACATTTGATTCTGCAGCAGCATCGGCATTTGCAGGTAAGTCGATGTAGCTACTTACCTGCAAACGCTGATGCTGCTGCAGAATCAAATGTAGCCTCTGGTGCCGATGTGTCCTCGCTCGTCCGACACGATGCAGGACCTGGGGCAGGAAGTGAGTGACGTCACAGCGTGATCTCTCGAGAACACGGCTGTGTCTGCACTGCCAGAAGCTGGGCGTTCTGAAGAGAAGTGTATGATACTTCTCGTCAGAACGCCCAGCTAGTAAAAGTAGTAAAAACGCCCCGATGTACGCACATAATACACGCCCAGTTGTACTTTTACTTTTCAACACGCCCAGTTGTACTTTTGCAAGCCTCATTTGCATAAATAGAAAAATGGTCATAACTTGGCCAAAAATGCTAGTTTTTTAAAAATAAAAACGTTACTGTAATCTACATTGCAGCGCCTATCTGCTGCAATAGCAGATAGGGGTTGCAAAATCTGGTGACAGAGCCTCTTTAATGTTAGCCGGTGCAGAGGCTACACTAACCCCCATTATTACCCCGGTACCCACCGCCACCAGGGGTACTGGGAAGAGCCAGGTACGAACCAGTAACCGACCATCTGTAGTGACGGTCAGGCACTGGGGTGGCCGCAGGCTGGTAGTATTAGGCTGGGGAAGGCCAAAAACAGTGGCCCTTCCCACCCTTGTAATGCTGCCTGCTGCTGCTGTGTTGTATCTGGCTGGTTATGAAAATTGGGGGGGACCCCACATCGTTCTTTCCAATTATTTATTTATTTATTTTTTTTAAATGACGTGGGGTCCCCCCCCATTTTTCATAACCAGCCAGATACAATAAAGCAGCAGCAGCCTAGCATCACCAGGGTAGGAAGGGCCACTGTTTTTGGCCTTCCCCCTCCTGATAATACCAGCCTGCGGCCACCCCAGTGGCCGACCATCACTACAGATGGTCAGGTACTGGATAGTACCCGGCTCTTCCCAGCACCCCTGGTGGCGGTGGGTACCGGGGTAATAAAGGGGGTTAGTGTTAGCCTCTGCATCGGCTAACACTAAGCCCCGCCTTAGCAATGGATGCTGTCAATCAGCCGGCGGCCATTACTAAGGCGGTAGTAATATAGTTTAAAAAAAACCACAAAGACATAGAAAAAATATTTTATTGAAATAAAAAAAAAAACACACAACCCTCATTAACTATTTTATTGATAATTAAAAAAAAGCTGTCATCGAAGTAGTCCTGGAATCCGACGTAGTCCAACGACCGAACCTCTAAGAAAACACACAAAAATGATTAGTAACACGTGTGTTAGGCTTAGATACAGGCCCCATGTGTGATACTGTCTGTGGGACCCTGTATCTAAGCCTACCACAACGTAGGCTTAGATACATGGTCCAGCAGACAGTAATCTTATACAGTATAAGATTACTGTGTGCTGGGACCCTGTATCTAAACCTACAGTGTGGTAGGCTTATATACAGGGCCCAGCAGACAGGATCACGAATATGCCATGTATCTAAGCCTACCATGTGATTGGCTTAGATACAGGGCCCAGCAGACAGGATCACGCATGGGCCATGTATCTAAGCCTACCATGTGATTTGCTTAGATACAGGGCCCAGCAGACAGGATCACGCATGGGCCATGTATCTAAGCCTACCATGTGATTGGCTTATATACAGGGCCCATCAGACAGGATCACACATGGGCCATGTATCTAAGCCTGCCATGTGATTGGCTTAGATACAGGGCCCAGCAGACAGGATCACGCATGGGCCATGTATCTAAGCCTACCATGTGATTGGCTTAGATACAGGGCCCAGCAGACAGGATCACACATGGGCCATGTATCTAAGCCTACCATATGATTGGCTTAGATACAGGGCCAAGCAGACAGGATCACACAATCTGTGATCCTGTCTCATGGGCCCCCTAAGCCTGCTACATCGTAGGCTTAGGGGTTGTACAGTCCCTAAACATTGATGGCCTATCCTCAGGATAGGCCATCAATAGCTGATGTGTCTCTCGGGACCCGCAAATCAGCTGTTTTGAAGGGGCCGCAGCACTCGTACGAGAGCCGCTTCCCCTTCATTTCACTACTCGCTCACACTGTGAATCGCCGACACGGATTCACAGTGTGACCGGAATGAAGTGACAGGAATGAAGGGGAGCAGCTCTCGTACGAGTGCTGCGGCCCCTTCAAAACAGCTGATTGGCGGGTCCCGTGAGTCGGACCCCGCCAGTCAGGGCTAACCTTACCTTCCTCTTCGGCCGCGGCGGGAGTTCTATCGTCTCGATGCTGTGCGCGGCGCATAGCGCTGTGACGTCAGGACCTCCGCTGCGATCCGGAACCAGGAAGGTAAGTAAAGTATGTTACTATAGTAACAGGGGCCCGCGGCCCGAGTTACTATAGTAACTTTTTATTGATGTGGTGCGGGGGCCGTGGGCCCCCTGGCTTCGGGGCCCGGTCGCAATTGCGACCGCTGCGACCCCTATAGCTACGCCAGTGGTAGCGCTCTAGGATCGTAACTGGAACCTGGAGTGTGGTGAACTTCCCTCCTTCATTTTTCCATTATAACAACAATGACTGACATATTGTTGTTGATGATGTATTGAAGATGTACTGTATGTTGCATTTTTACACTTTTTTGAGGATTATATAACTATTTGAAGAATGTCATTAAGACTAATGTATGCTTCACCTGGGAGACCAGGTTCACGATTTTCACTGGTTGGAATGGACCATGTGATCATTTGTTTTCACCTATTTATAACAATGTTTTTAGACATGATGTTAGGCTTGACAAAGACCCCTCACTCACTATGGGTCGAAACGTTGCCTGTCGTTTGTGGATGTCTTGACAATAAAACCACTTTGATGATTTGAAGACGTGTGCTGTTGTCCTACTACTTCTTTGAAATTTACATCGTGCCGGAGTGGGTTTGCCTGGCTTGACAGCGTGCACAGCATCATACTCGGGAATAGTGCTGCTTCAAAAATTCTTTTTTTATTGATATCCTGTGGATATGTCATAAATGTCACTTATGGGAAAACCCCTTTAATGCTTCAGAATACGAAGACATTGGACACTTGTATTCTTCCAACTTTGTGGGAACAGTTCGGGGAACGCCTGTTCTGTTCCATCATGACTGTGCCTCAGTGCACACAGTAAGGTCCATAAGGGCATGGTTGGGTGAATTTGGTGTACAGGAACTTAACTGGCCCGCACAGAGTCCTGACGTCAAACCCATCAAACACCTTTGGGAGGAACTAGAACGGAGATTGTGAACCAGGCCAATGCTTTTCGGAATGAATGGACAACAATTCAAATATACACACTCTAAAATCTTGTAGAAAGCCTTCTCATAGGAGTGGAATCTGTTTTATTTTCATATTAATGCCTATGAATTTAGAAGAGGGTGTCATAAAACCTGGATGTAATGTGTAGGTGTCCCAATACTTTTTTTTTTAAACTATTTTTATTACATTTTCATAAGACAAAGTAGTAAAGAAAACATACACGCAGTGTGAAATACATTGCCCATTTTGTCAATGCAATAATAACAAGGAGTGCTCTGCCATATATAGAAGTTGCATGAAAGATAAAATTTAAGGTATTAACATGAACAGTTCTGGAAACATCGTGTCCCAATACTTTATCCATATGGTGTATGCATAACATATCATTTACAGAATATGTACAAAATGCCTTGTGATGCTACACTGATATTTCAGATGGTTTCCCTTGACAGGGACTCCCCTAGTAGGTACCCAGTGCATGGTGTCATTGACTTACCTATATTAACTTGGTCTCATAGAAACAGTTAAAAAAATATACATACCATATGGGAAAAGACAAGCTAGAAACCAGATGAAACCGATGTGGTTAAATGTAAAAGTAAGGGGCGGGGGGGGGGGGGGCAATAAATCATAAAAATAAAGCATTCAAACTACTCAAACAGGATGGTATGGACGAGGCATGAGCTAATTATAAAGAAAGAAAGAAATTGTGTAAAAGACAAAGGCAGAAAAGATTCAAACAGAGATTCGTTGCCAAAGAAAGTAGAGATAACCCAAAAATATTTCTCCAATACATAAATAATAAGAAACTGAAAGTGTTGTCCATCTCAAAAATAACCTTGGTGTTACGAAGGGTCTGTGGACCCACTGGGCAGTACCGCCTTGGCGGTAAGGCAGCTGGCCAACAGGGAGCAGGTGAATGTCTATAGTTCTATAGGTACCTGTGGCAGCTCAGACAGCAGCTGGGCAGGCTTGGCTGGGACTAGGTAGCAGGCGGACGTCAGGCGAGGTGAAGCAGGTCAGATGTGGATGCAGATTGGCACAACTTTGCCACAGCTCAGTGCTAGACCAGGAATGTATGGATTGCTAGGAACAGGGACTGGAAACAGGTATAGGTACAGGGACAGGGACTGGAACAGGAAACACACTAGGAGGCCATCACATAAATAAACTAGGGAACACAACAACTAGGGGGCTGGACCCCTCTTATAGTCCAGGGTCCTAACGGGTCAAAGTCCATCCATGAGGTCTGGTGCGCGCGCTGCCCCTTTAAGAGCGGGCACGAGCATGCGCGCGCACCCTACGGGATCCGGCTGGCGTCTCCTGAGGAGGAGGCTGGGGCCAGCGCTTGCCGACTCGTGGCTGTGGCTGTCTGGGGGAAGTTGGAGCCGACAGCCCGCAGCCACGGACATTACAGAATCCCCCTCTTACGTCCCCTTTTCTTGGGACCAGAGCGAGAGAAGAGTAGGGGCATTGAGGTTCTCCTCTGGCTCCCAGGACCTCTTTTCAGGACCAAACCCCCTCCAATCCACCAAATAAAAAGTCTTTCCTCTCACTCTCTTGGTGTCCAAGATCTCCTTGACCTCAAAGATGTCCGAGGTGCCGCTGGAGGCAACCGCAGGGCTGGGAGTCTTTGAATAGCGGTTCAGGATCACTGGTTTCAGGAGGGAGACATGGAAGGAGTTGGGAATCCTGAGGGTAGGCGGCAGCCGAAGCTTGTAGCGACAGGGTTAATCTGCTGCAGGACCTCGAATGGTCCGAGGAACCTGGGAGCAAATTTACATGACGGTACCCTCAGTCAGATATTCCTGGACGACATCCAGACCTTAGTGCCAGGAAGAAACCGAGGAGGCTCTCTACTCCTTGTGTCAGCCTTCCGTTTCATGCAGTCCACTGCCATTAGGATGTAGGATCGTGTTTGCTGCCGGATCTGCAAAAAGTCTCTAAACATGGAGTCAGCTGCCGGTACCTCGGAAGTATCAGGCACCGGGAGAGGAATTCGTGGGTGCTGGCCGTAGACAATGTAGAACGGTGTATTCCTAGTAGACTCACTGGTGTGATTATTGTAGGAGAACTCCGCCCATGGGAGCAGCTGCACCCAGTCATCATGCTGCTTGGAGATGAAGTGGCGTAGGTAGTTCTCCAAAATCTGGTTGATCCTCTCGACCTGACCATTAGACTGAGGATGGTAGGCAGAGGAAAAGTCCAACTTCACGCCAAGAAGTCCGCAGAGGGCTCTCCAGAACCTCGAGGTAAACTGAACCCCCGATCAGACACAATATGCTGCGGCAAGCCATGCAGGCGGAAGATGTGTTGAATAAATAACTTGGCCAACTGAGGAGCAGAAGGAAGACCGGTCAGAGGAACGAAGTGGGCCATCTTCGAAAATCGGTCCACCACCACCCAGACAGCACTGCATCCAGCAGAGAGAGGTAGGTCCGTGATAAAGTCCATCGCTATATGATGCCAGGGAGCATTGGGCACAGGCAATGGCTGGAGCAGACCAGCAGGTCTGGAGTGGGTGGCCTTGTTGGCTGCACATACAGCACAGGAAGAAACAAAGTCCACAATATCCTTGGGCAGTGTGGGCCACCAGAAATGACGAGCAATCAACTCCCGGGACTTACGTAACGCTGCGTGACCTGCCAGTCTAGAGGAGTGTCCCCAGCGGAGGATTCTTCCACAATCAGCCAGGAACAAAAGTTCTCCCTGTAGGAATGTCCCCAATTTGCAGGGGATTGACCGAGACAATGCGAGATGGATCGATAATGTTCTGTGGACTCTCAATGGTGTCTTCTGTCTCGAAAGACCCGGACAAGGCATCGGCCCTCACATTCTTGTCGGCCGGGCGATAATGAAGCTCAAACTGAAACCTTGCAAAGAACAGTGACCACCTGGCCTGACGAGGGTTCAGCCGTTGGGCCGTCTGAAGGTAGATCTGATTCTCGTGGTCCGTTAAAATCAAGATCGGATGAGCTGCACCCTCTAGTAGATATCTCCACTCCTCCAGAACCAATTTGATAGCCAGTAACTCCCGATCCCCAATCGAGTAGTTGCGTTCTGCGGAAGAGAAGAGCTTGGAAAAGTATCCACATACCTCTGACTTGCCCTTGGGAACTCTCTGGAACAGGAGTGCACCAGCACCGACAGAGGATGCGTCCACCTCCAACGAGAACTGTAGAGAGACATCCGGATGATGGAGGATAGATGCTGACGTGAAGGCACACTTCAGGCTATTGAATGCGGACTCTGCCTCGGGAGTCCACACCTTGGAGTTCATACCCTTCTTAGTAAGGTTAGAGATGGGAGAAGTCAGTGAGGAGAAGTTCGGAATAAACTGCCTGTAAAAATTAGCAAATCCCAAAAAGCGCTGTATGACCCACCTTGGCGGTAAGGCAGCTGGCCAACAAGGAGAAGGTGAGTGTCTATAGATCTATAGGTACCTGTGGCAGCTCAGACAGCAGCAGGGCAGGCTCGGCTGGGACTAGGTAGCAGGCGGATGTCAGGCGAGGTGAAGCAGGATAGACGTGGATGCAGCACGGCACGACTTTGGCACAGCTCAGTGCTAGACCAGGAATGTATAGATTGCTAGGAACAGGAACTGGAAACAGGTATAGGTACAGGAACAGGGACTGGAACAGGAAACACACTAAGAGGCTATCACATAAACAAACTAGGGAACACAACAACAAGTAGTCCAGGGTACTCATGGGTCAAAGTTCATCCATGAGGTCCGGCACCCTACTGGATCCGGCTGAGGTGAGTGGACGCGAGCGCTAGCGTCTCCTGAGGAGGAGGCTGGGGCCAGCGCTTGCCGACTCGTGGCTGCGCCTGTCTGGGGAGGTTGGAGCTGCAAGCCCGCAGCCACGGACATTACACTTGGTATAATGGTGGAGTATTAAACACCTTTTTGTCTATTGTATTCACACTGGAAAGTCCAAAGTCAGATGACATGATTAGGGATAAAGTAAATTCTCCATTAAATGTCACCTGCTTCACTCAGCAAGAAGTGCAGTGATGCCTTAAAAACACAAACATTACATGCCCTAGAAGAACTTTTGAAGGAACAGGATACTGACCCATTAGGTAAAGTACCTATAGCACTAAGAATTTAATCAAAACGTTTTCCATCATTGGCGCTATGTCCAGCAGTAGATCTGTTTGTCAAGTCAGTAAGCAGAGAATTTGAAAAAATACCCAATAATGTCAAATGTGATAATCTCACGTATTCAGAACGACAGAGTCCTTAAAAAAATGGCGAAAATGGATGATGTTATTTTCAAAGCGGCCGACAAAGGCGGGAATATAGTTGTCTGGCCCTGCAACATGTATGAAGCTGAAGCCTATCGACAATTGCACGATAGAAATTACTAAAAAACTGACCTTTAATCCTTTGTCTACTTACAGACTTGACTTGCAGAAAATACTTAATGAAGCTGCATGGAACAACATCATTTCAAAAGAACTTAATGAAGCATTGACCGTCTTTGAACCTACGATTCCAAAATTATACCTACTTCCCAAAGTCCACAAGAATGCTACAATTCCCCCGGGAAGACCAATCATTTCAGGTAGTGGAAGTCTGACTGAAAAGATCTGTACCTCTATTGATTACCATCTTAAAGGAATCGTAGAAAACTTACCGTCATATATACGGGATACAGCAGATCTTTTACAAAAGATCGACGGAATTAATATTGAGGAGGACATGCTATTAGTCACCTGTGATGTCGAATCACTATACACGAGCATTCGACACACAGATGGCTTGAAGGCAGTAGCCTCGTTTATGACTATGTGGAATCTGGAAACATCGCTTGCCAATTTAATACTTACCCTTTTGGAATATGTCTTGACACATAACTTTTTCACATTCAATTGGTCTTTCTACCTACAGCTCCAGGGAACAGCAATGGGGGTGGCATGTGAACCCTCATATACCAACCTGTTCCTGGTGTTGTGAGAGAGGGACCTATTGGGAGATGGTCAGGATGTCTCGATGGACCAGGTCATTTTTTGGGCCAAGTAGATCGATGACATCCTGGTCATCTGGAAGGGAGCCCCAGCATCTTTGGAGAGATTTATTAACAATCTAAATAAGAACAAATTGAATGTCAAATTGACATACCAATATGACAATCGTCAGATAGATTTTTTGGATGTCAGACTATCCAAGGATACACACGGGTTCCTTCAAACCGATGTATTCAGAAAATCTACTGCAGTGAATGCATTACTCCATGTGTCTTCCT
This sequence comes from Rhinoderma darwinii, assembly GCF_050947455.1. Lineage (NCBI taxonomy): Eukaryota > Metazoa > Chordata > Amphibia > Anura > Rhinodermatidae > Rhinoderma > Rhinoderma darwinii. The sequence goes on from NC_134689.1 coordinate 80,764,768, forward strand.
CTCATCCCACACAGACCATACAAGCTGTACCCACGGGACAATTTCTAAGCATCTAAGGATATGCTCTTCAGACGAAGTATTTGAAAAACAAGCTTATGATCTTACAAATCACTTTCTGAGTCGTGGATACAGCAAGAGATCCATAAAAATCATCATGCAAAAAACACTCCAAGAGAAAACCTTCTATTCCCTAAGAGTAAAAAACAAAATGATTTACGGGTAAGATATACCACAAATTATCATTCACGTTGGTCCCAGGTGAAAGAGATCATGAGACAGTTTTGGCCTGTTCACCTCTCTGATCCCACCATTGAGAAATATATCACCAAATTTCCATGTATTTCTGCTCAACGCTCACGAAATGTGAAAGATTATATGGTGAGGAGTCATTACCAATCCAAGAACTCCAAATCTCCCTTTGGTACTAAGGGCCCCAAGTCACATAAACTGCTCCATAAAGGCGATAGTATATTATACCACATGCCCCTGCCCTAAAATATATATTGGCCTCACTTCCAGGATACGGGATATCCTGTGAGCGGTCGAAGTTGAAACCTTGGAAACATTAAAACCAATAGCCCGACATTTTAAGACTCATCACACATGTAATCCCACAAATTTAAAGGTAAGGGGCATTGACTGTATCAAGGTTGGTATTCGGAGGGGTGACATACGCCAAAAACTGAAAAAATCTTTTTCAATTTAACTAATACGCCCACCAACTATAGGGGTCCTCCCTCTTGTGTTTATCGATACGCCAAAAACTGGCACAATGTGAATCAAAATGGATTTGGACTCTCAATACCATGCACCCATATGGGTTGAATGAAGTTCTTAGTTTCGCTCCTTTTCTCTGACCATGGATCTCCAGCGGGTTCACCTTTCTCTTTTTAACTTTTAGTCATTAGCATTTTTTTATATAGTTGTTTTCTATATGTTTTATATGTTTTTTTAACAAGCTTCTAGTCTTTCTAATATTTATGCACATAGATGGAGTTGAGATTGCATTTCTTGTTGGATTGATGGACTTAGATATTATGGGATGGATATCCAAAGAGAAATTCTGCCTTTGGACAGGACTGGATTCCCAAAGATGCTTCACCTATCACCTCTTATAATACATATTATTTACATTTTTCCTGTCATAAAGTGAGACATATGATTTTTGTCTTACATGTACTTATGTCTTCACACATATCACAAATATTTTCACTTTTTATCCTTTCACTGTTTAGTAATAACTTGAATCTTTAATTCATATTGGTATATCACAAGTGTGTGTATACATACACATTACATATATAAATGGTCACATGTTTCACTTACATACATTTTTTGATTCACATGTTCACCCAACATATACTGTATTTTTTCACTTATTCATCACATTTCATCACCATCAACCATTCACAACCACAATACTATTTAGTAATATGTTTTAGAGACATGTATATTTTTACATAGATATATACGTTTTTCACATGCACACACAACAACATATTTCAGTCATACACATTTTCATTCACACTTATGTTTTTTCTTCATCATTATTCACAATTGCCCACACTCCGTGCATCATCTTTTTGATAGGACTCCAGTTATAATACACTAGCGATTAATTGCCTTATGTGCCTGTCTCACCTTAATTGCCTGTCTCACCACGTGCTTTTTTTCATTGCATTCGTCCAATCATGTTCTGGATCTTAATTACTTTCATTAACCAGGGATAAGCCGAGCGCTTACGCACTAGGGGGAGTGTCCGTGATGTCTTGCGGTCTCGTGTCTCCATCTGGATCGGCGGAGCCTGAGTGACGTCCTCGTCGCTCTCTCTCTGGCCCCTCCTGATGACGCGACACCGGAAGAACATCACTGGACATCTCGGTACCCGGCGTATGACGCTATATAGAGGTTATCCTTTTACTAGTCCGACACTCTATACCACTTTCACATGATTGGACGATGGCTATATAGATAGCAGCTTCCGCTGGAAAGACACCACCATAGGACGAAAGCATTCCGCCGAAACACGCGTTGGGCTGGTGTCTCTACAGTGCAGGAGCAACAATATGGGTAAGTAACTCTGCTTACTTTGCCACTTACATAGGTCTGGTCATCTTCAATTATACATCCTTATTAGAGGTTCCTTATATCATACAAACTTTTATTGCTACTTTTAATGATTACCTCACATCTTTCTTGGGCCAGTCTCAATTACATGAATGGCGATTTTTGCCCACTATAATGCTACATGTATTTTGATATTATTCCCTTGTGGTTCATATTTATATACACTACCGTTCAAAAGTTTGGGGTCACCCAGACAATTTTGTGTTTTCCATGAAAACTCACACTTTCAAATCAAATGAGTTGCAAAATGACTAGAAAATATAGTAAAGACATTGACAAGGTTAGAAATAATTATTTTTATTTCAAATAATAATTTTCTCCGTCAAACTTTGCTTTCGTCAAAGAATGCTCCATTTGCAGCAATTACAGCATTGCAGACCTTTGGCATTCTAGCTGTTAATTTGCTCAAGTAATTGGGAGAAATTTCACCCCATGCTTCCAGAAGGCCCTCCCACAAGTTGGATTGGCTTGATGGGCACTTCTTGCATACCATACGGTCAAGCTGCTCCCACAACAGCTCTATGGGGTTGAGATCTGGTGACTGCGCTGGCCACTCCATTACAGATAGAATACCAGCTGCCTGCTTCTTCCCTAAATAGTTCTTGCATAATTTGGAGGTGTGCTTTGGGTCATTGTCCTGTTGTAGGATGAAATTGGCTCCAATCAGGTGCTGTCCACAGGGTATGGCATGGTGTTGCAAAATGGACTGATAGCCTTCCTTATTCAAAATCCCTTTTACCTTGTACAAATCTCCCACTTTACCAGCACCAAAGCAACCACAGACCATCACATTTCCTCCACCATGCTTGACAGATGGCGTCAGGCACTCTTCCAGCATCTTTTCAGTTGTTCTGCATCTCACAAATGTTCTTCTGTGTGATCCAAACACCTCAAACTTCGATTCGTCTGTCCATAACACTTTTTTTTTCCAATCTTCCTCTGTCCAATGTCTGTGTGCTTTTGCCCATATTAATGTTTTCCTTTTATTAGCCAGTCTCAGATATGGCTTTTTCTTTGCCACTCTGCCCTGAAGGCCAGCATCCCGGAGTCGCCTCTTCACTGTAGTCATTGACACTGGCGTTTTGCGGGTACTATTTAATGAAGCTGCCAGTTGAGGACCTGTGAGGCGTCTATTTCTCAAACTAGAGACTCTAATGTACTTGTCTTGTTGCTCAGTTGTGCAGCGGGGCCTCCCACTTCTCTTTCTACTCTGGTTAGAGCCTGTGTGTGCTGTCCTCTGAAATGAGTAGTACACACCGTTGTAGGAAATCTTCAGTTTCTTGGCAATTTCTCGCATGCAATAGCCTTCATTTCTAAGAACAAGAATAGACTGTCGAGTTTCACATGAAAGCTCTCTTTTTCTAGCCATTTTGAGAGTTTAATCGAACCCACAAATGTAATGCTCCAGATTCTCAACTAGCTCAAAGGAAGTTCCGTTTTATAGCTCCTCTAAACAGCAAAACTGTTTACAGCGGTGCTAACATAATTGCACAAGGGTTTTCAAGTGTTTTCTAATCATCCATTAGCCTTATAACACAGTTAGCAAACATTATGTACCATTAGAACAGTGGAGTAATGGTTGCTGGAAATGGGCCTCTATACACCTATGTAGATATTGCATTAAAAACCAGACGTTTGCAGGTAGAATAGTCATTTAGCACATTAACAATGTATAGAGTGTATTTCTGATTAATTTAATGTTATCTTCATTGAAAAAAACTGTGCTTTTCTTGCAAAAATAAGGAAATTTCTAAGTGACCCTAAACTTTTGAACGGTAGTGTATCTTTTTATACCCATAAGCTTCCTGCCTTGTAGGAAACCTAGATGTTGCACTGCATGTTGCATTTTTCATTTTTAATCTGTTTTGTCTAATATTTGTTAACAATAAAGGGTATATGTATTTTTTCAAACAATCTTGTGTTAATTGACGTTATTTATATATTAAAAACACTACATAGACAAATCACGGGGTCCGGATGGCATACACACCCGCGTTCTGCAGGAATTAGGTACTGACTTATTTCTGATATTTAAGGATTTTATCATGACAGGGGCTGTTCGACAGGACTGATATTTAAAAAGGGGTAAAAATTTAAGTATAACCTCCATTGTTGCTAAAATATTTGTGGGTTCTCTAAGAGATGCTATTCTCAAGTATCAAAATTCACTGTATAAATTGATATAAATATAATTGTGCTCCCACAATATGAGAAAATTAGAAGGTTCACTGAAGTGACAATTGAGTAAAATATATCTTTTATTAGTAACTCATTTAAAAACAGGGGTAACACACCACTGTGAAATAAGCCCCACCGTGATAATTTAAAAACGTATTAAACAGAAAACACTGAGTCATTATGATAAATATATCTCAGTGTTTGTAACAATGTTTCACTGACAACAGCATTTGACCTGGGCACAACAGTAGTACAATCCCCAAAGTGCACCAGTGTCCGTGAACAAAAACACCGGAACTACTAGCGCTGGGTGTAAAACAATGCTACTGTCCCCTATGCAGACATTCAGTATACAATGAAAGACCCTACGCGTTTCAGATACTCATCCTCAGGGGTCCGTATCTTGGTCACTCTGGCCTCATCACCAGCGATAATGGTATTCAACAGCAGATATTCTGCTGTGCGTCACGGGAGGATGCTCGTATCGATGTCAACGGCATACTTCATTACAGGCGCTGGGTTACTATAAGCCCCAAACTCCACCCCTCGTTTTGGCGGCGATACATGAACTGACCAATCACAACACCCTCTCGATTCGTGACACCTGCCCATGTGACCCCCCGCCGTCAGCTGACAGCCAGGGGTCATCATCGGCCGCATCAAACCGAACGCGCAGGCGCAGTGGAAGCCAGGGACGCATCGCCCGGACTGCCAAGTAAGAGGAAGGTAAGAGCAAGCCGATAATTTGTTTGTGAGTATATCTTGCGGGACAGTTACCCACCGCAAGTGGACTGCCTCAAATAAGCAACTCTTTAGTTTAAAAACACATATTGGGTGGACAAGATAGCGGAATAAAAAGGGGTAAAAATTTAAGTATAACCTCCATTGTTGCTAAAATATTTGTGGGTTCTCTAAGAGATGCTATTCTCAAGTATCAAAATTCACTGTATAAATTGATATAAATATAATTGTGCTCCCACAATATGAGAAAATTAGAAGGTTCACTGAAGTGACAATTGAGTAAAATATATCTTTTATTAGTAACTCATTTAAAAACAGGGGTAACACACCACTGTGAAATAAGCCCCACCGTGATAATTTAAAAACGTATTAAACAGAAAACACTGAGTCATTATGATAAATATATCTCAGTGTTTGTAACAATGTTTCACTGACAACAGCATTTGACCTGGGCACAACAGTAGTACAATCCCCAAAGTGCACCAGTGTCCGTGAACAAAAACACCGGAACTACTAGCGCTGGGTGTAAAACAATGCTACTGTCCCCTATGCAGACATTCAGTATACAATGAAAGACCCTACGCGTTTCAGATACTCATCCTCAGGGGTCCGTATCTTGGTCACTCTGGCCTCATCACCAGCGATAATGGTATTCAACAGCAGATATTCTGCTGTGCGTCACGGGAAGATGCTCGTATCGATGTCAACGGCATACTTCATTACAGGCGCTGGGTTACTATAAGCCCCAAACTCCACCCCTCGTTTTGGCGGCGATACATGAACTGACCAATCACAACACCCTCTCGATTCGTGACACCTGCCCATGTGACCCCCCGCCGTCAGCTGACAGCCAGGGGTCATCATCGGCCGCATCAAACCGAACGCGCAGGCGCAGTGGAAGCCAGGGACGCATCGCCCGGACTGCCAAGTAAGAGGAAGGTAAGAGCAAGCCGATAATTTGTTTGTGAGTATATCTTGCGGGACAGTTACCCACCGCAAGTGGACTGCCTCTAATAAGCAACTCTTTAGTTTAAAAACACATATTGGGTGGACAAGATAGCGGAATCCCTCCCATTTAAAATATTTGAACACAAGATCTCTGAATATGTTAAGTGGCCAATATGGCCATATCAAACATAGTAAACTATGCAAAATACAACCACCCAACCAAAAAGGCCACCCAAGGTGAATATTGGCCGTCTAAGGTGGAGGAATGGTATAACATATTAAATAAAACAAGTATAATTAGTCTGCTCGTTTAAACCCGCTGGTTGTATGCATGCCAGTCTATGGATCCATTGGGCTTCTTTGCGTAGAATTAGGTTGTCCCAGTCACCTCCTCTTTTGGGGGGTCTAATAAGTTCAATTGCTTGAAACTTTAAACATGCTGCTTGGCCTTGGTGTTTGGCATGCACATGCTTAGATATTGGGGTGTCCCTAGCATGGATAATATCTCCAACATGCTCCCTTATCCGGCGCCGAAATTGTCGCGCCGTTTTTCCCACATAATTAAGGGGGCATGGGCATGTAATGAGGTAAACCACCCCCGCTGTTTTGCAATTGACAAAATCCCGAATGTTGTATTTCTCCTGTGTTGCAACACTGGTAAAGCTATTCCCTTTGAGAATGAAGTCACAAGCTTTACAGCTACCACATCTAAAAGTGCCTGGTATTTGTCTATCCAGCCACGTACCCCTAGGTAAAATGGGGTCAAAACAGCTATGCATGACTCTGTCCCTGATGTTTTTCCCTCTCCGATACGTGACAGAGGGCCACTGTGTGATCTGATCAACCAAATCTGTGTCAGAACTGAGAATACGCCAATACCTTTTCAGGATTTGCATGATATCATTTTGTTTAGAATCATATGTGCCTATGAGTCTCGTAACTTGTTCTTGTTTACGTTTTTTAGGAACCAGAAGACATTGCCTATCTGCGTCCCTTGCTCCCTCATAGGCCTTTCTGATTACACCCTTGGGGAAGCCTCTATCCTTCAATCTTATCTTGAGTTCCTGAGCCTGGCACTCAAAGTCACCCATGGAGCTACAATTCCTGCGTACTCTCATAAATTGGCCTTTTGGAATGCCACGTTTGAGGGGATAAGGATGACAGCTGTTCCATTGCAAGAAACTATTGGTTGCTGTTTCTTTCCGGTGTACCTTTGTACGAATTGTACCTTCTCCTGTTTTTATAATTTTCAAATCCAGAAAAGACAATTCTTTTTCACTAATCTCACACGTGAACCTAAGCCCTATATCATTTGTGTTGAGGGCTGCTACAAAACTATGGAACTCCTCTGCTGTAGAGTTCCAAAGAAGCAGCACGTCATCAATATATCTAATCCATAGTCCAATGGACGAAGTCCATTTTGTAAAATTGTCCCCAAAGACAATTGTCTCCTCCCACCAGCCAAGAAATAAATTTGCATAGGTGGGAGCGGCAGGACTCCCCATTGCAGTGCCACATTGCTGATGAAAGATCTTGTCTTCAAAGATAAATATATTTTTTTCAAGAACAAATTGTAATAACTGCAAAACAAATTGGTTATGGGCTGCAAACTGAGTGCCCCTTGATCCAAGGAAGTACTCGATCGCCTTGTAACCCAATTTGTGAGGTATGGATGAATACAACGCCTCAACATCCAGGCTAGCCAACAGTGTGCCTTTCTCCAAAGAAATACCATCAATCTGTTTCAGAACATCCATAGTGTCACGTACATATGATGTGAGACTCAAAACAAAAGGGCGCAACACCTGATCAACATATGTACTCACATTTTGAGTTAGATTATTAATGCCTGAAACAATTGGTCTGCCACGTAAGGGGGGATACCCTTTGTGGATTTTGGGCAGGCTATAAAAACATGCCATGATGGGAAATTGTGGAAACAGGAACCCAAACTCGCTAGCACTGATCAGAGATCTGCTCTTTGCATCACTCAGAATGCCCAGCAACTCTTTCTTGAACAGTGCTGTGGGGTTATCCTTCAAAATGGTGTAACAGTCAGGGTTAAGTAAAATGTCCTCACACATTTTTTTGTAGTCATCTCTGCCCATGACCACGAGGTCATGGGCAGAGATGACTACAAAAAAATGTGTGAGGACATTTTACTTAACCCTGACTGTTACACCATTTTGAAGGATAACCCCACAGCACTGTTCAAGAAAGAGTTGCTGGGCATTCTGAGTGATGCAAAGAGCAGATCTCTGATCAGTGCTAGCGAGTTTGGGTTCCTGTTTCCACAATTTCCCATCATGGCATGTTTTTATAGCCTGCCCAAAATCCACAAAGGGTATCCCCCCTTACGTGGCAGACCAATTGTTTCAGGCATTAATAATCTAACTCAAAATGTGAGTACATATGTTGATCAGGTGTTGCGCCCTTTTGTTTTGAGTCTCACATCATATGTACGTGACACTATGGATGTTCTGAAACAGATTGATGGTATTTCTTTGGAGAAAGGCACACTGTTGGCTAGCCTGGATGTTGAGGCGTTGTATTCATCCATACCTCACAAATTGGGTTACAAGGCGATCGAGTACTTCCTTGGATCAAGGGGCACTCAGTTTGCAGCCCATAACCAATTTGTTTTGCAGTTATTACAATTTGTTCTTGAAAAAAATATATTTATCTTTGAAGACAAGATCTTTCATCAGCAATGTGGCACTGCAATGGGGAGTCCTGCCGCTCCCACCTATGCAAATTTATTTCTTGGCTGGTGGGAGGAGACAATTGTCTTTGGGGACAATTTTACAAAATGGACTTCGTCCATTGGACTATGGATTAGATATATTGATGACGTGCTGCTTCTTTGGAACTCTACAGCAGAGGAGTTCCATAGTTTTGTAGCAGCCCTCAACACAAATGATATAGGGCTTAGGTTCACGTGTGAGATTAGTGAAAAAGAATTGTCTTTTCTGGATTTGAAAATTATAAAAACAGGAGAAGGTACAATTCGTACAAAGGTACACCGGAAAGAAACAGCAACCAATAGTTTCTTGCAATGGAACAGCTGTCATCCTTATCCCCTCAAACGTGGCATTCCAAAAGGCCAATTTATGAGAGTACGCAGGAATTGTAGCTCCATGGGTGACTTTGAGTGCCAGGCTCAGGAACTCAAGATAAGATTGAAGGATAGAGGCTTCCCCAAGGGTGTAATCAGAAAGGCCTATGAGGGAGCAAGGGACGCAGATAGGCAATGTCTTCTGGTTCCTAAAAAACGTAAACAAGAACAAGTTACGAGACTCATAGGCACATATGATTCTAAACAAAATGATATCATGCAAATCCTGAAAAGGTATTGGCGTATTCTCAGTTCTGACACAGATTTGGTTGATCAGATCACACAGTGGCCCTCTGTCACGTATCGGAGAGGGAAAAACATCAGGGACAGAGTCATGCATAGCTGTTTTGACCCCATTTTACCTAGGGGTACGTGGCTGGATAGACAAATACCAGGCACTTTTAGATGTGGTAGCTGTAAAGCTTGTGACTTCATTCTCAAAGGGAATAGCTTTACCAGTGTTGCAACACAGGAGAAATACAACATTCGGGATTTTGTTAATTGCAAAACAGCGGGGGTGGTTTACCTCATTACATGCCCATGCCCCCTTAATTATGTGGGAAAAACGGCGCGACAATTTCGGCGCCGGATAAGGGAGCATGTTGGAGATATTATCCATGCTAGGGACACCCCAATATCTAAGCATGTGCATGCCAAACACCAAGGCCAAGCAGCATGTTTAAAGTTTCAAGCAATTGAACTTATTAGACCCCCCAAAAGAGGAGGTGACTGGGACAACCTAATTCTACGCAAAGAAGCCCAATGGATCCATAGACTGGCATGCATACAACCAGCGGGTTTAAACGAGCAGACTAATTATACTTGTTTTATTTAATATGTTATACCATTCCTCCACCTTAGACGGCCAATATTCACCTTGGGTGGCCTTTTTGGTTGGGTGGTTGTATTTTGCATAGTTTACTATGTTTGATATGGCCATATTGGCCACTTAACATATTCAGAGATCTTGTGTTCAAATATTTTAAATGGGAGGGATTCCGCTATCTTGTCCACCCAATATGTGTTTTTAAACTAAAGAGTTGCTTATTTGAGGCAGTCCACTTGCGGTGGGTAACTGTCCCGCAAGATATACTCACAAACAAATTATCGGCTTGCTCTTACCTTCCTCTTACTTGGCAGTCCGGGCGATGCGTCCCTGGCTTCCACTGCGCCTGCGCGTTCGGTTTGATGCGGCCGATGATGACCCCTGGCTGTCAGCTGACGGCGGGGGGTCACATGGGCAGGTGTCACGAATCGAGAGGGTGTTGTGATTGGTCAGTTCATGTATCGCCGCCAAAACGAGGGGTGGAGTTTGGGGCTTATAGTAACCCAGCGCCTGTAATGAAGTATGCCGTTGACATCGATACGAGCATCTTCCCGTGACGCACAGCAGAATATCTGCTGTTGAATACCATTATCGCTGGTGATGAGGCCAGAGTGACCAAGATACGGACCCCTGAGGATGAGTATCTGAAACGCGTAGGGTCTTTCATTGTATACTGAATGTCTGCATAGGGGACAGTAGCATTGTTTTACACCCAGCGCTAGTAGTTCCGGTGTTTTTGTTCACGGACACTGGTGCACTTTGGGGATTGTACTACTGTTGTGCCCAGGTCAAATGCTGTTGTCAGTGAAACATTGTTACAAACACTGAGATATATTTATCATAATGACTCAGTGTTTTCTGTTTAATACGTTTTTAAATTATCACGGTGGGGCTTATTTCACAGTGGTGTGTTACCCCTGTTTTTAAATGAGTTACTAATAAAAGGTATATTTTACTCAATTGTCACTTCAGTGAATATTCTCAAGTATCACAATGAAAATAAACTGTTCATCAGCATTGGTTTATGAGGGATTGGTCCTGTCAAACTAATCTGATTAGTTTTTATGAGCAGGTAAGTTCTAGACTAAACCTAGGTAAAGTTGGTATTACACTGCCCGACCTGGGCCGTGTAAACGAGTGCTAACCAACGAGCTCGTTGATCGCCGCTCATTTGCTCCTTTCACAAGGGCCTAGTATGGGGATGAGTGCTCTTTACTGTGCTCTTTATGATACAATCAGCTGATGAACGAGCATTTGCTGATCGCTGCCCTGTTTACATAGGGAAATTATCGGGAACGAGCAATCTTTTAATGCTCGTTTGCCCAATAATTGGCCAGTGTAAAAGGGCATTAAGGCTGTGGATGTGGTGTATATAGACTTTTCAAAGGCACTTGATACTGTGCCGCATAAAAGGTTGGTATATAAAATGAAAATGTGTAATTGGGTTAACAATTGGCTCAGTGATAGAAAACAGAGGGTGGTTATTAATGATACGACCTCAGAGTGTGTCACAGTTACCAGTGGGTTACCCCATGTTTAATATTGATCTTGTAGATGGTTTACAGAGTATAATTTCAGTATTTGCAGATAATGCTAAGCTACGTAAAGTAACACAAAGGTGGATAATGTAATACTACAGTGCGATTTTGGGAAGCTGGAGGTTTGGGCAGAGAAATGGCAAATGTAGTTTAACGTTGTTAAATGTGCGGTTATGCACTTTGGCCGAGGAAACTAATTTTACAATTATTCATTTACTGGTAAAACACTGGGTAAAACTGCTACACTAAAATATTTGGGGGTGACCAGTACATTTGCCTTTAGCAACCAGTGCAAGGCAGCTGCTGCCAAGGCAAATAAAATCATGGAAATGCAACAAAACCGGCATAGATGCTCAAGACAAGTTTTGCCTCTATACAATTCACTAGTCAGACCACATATGGAATATTGTGTACAATTTTTGGCACATGTGTATAAGAAGTACATGGCTAAACTAGAACGGGTACAAAGAAGGGCGACCACGGTAATTAAGGGAATTGCATTACCAAGAAAGGTTATCAAACTTGGGTCTATTCAGTTTAGAAAAAAAGACGTCTTAGGGGCAATCTAATTAAAATGTACAAATATATAATTTAATATATATATATATATATATATATATATTGTAGCAGTGCAGCTACTGGACAGTGCAGAAACTCTCAGGTTTTAAGCAACCAGGGAACATGTACAGCAGAGAGGGTTTTCTCTGCTGTTGCTTGGGTTTAAAGCCCGGAATAAGGCCTGGTTTGCTGGAGTGTGAAGGAGAGGGGCGGCTCCCACTCCATACAGACAGTCCGTGTCTTGGACTGTCTGATGAGCCTAGTTAGGCTTCACCTGACGCGGCTCTTTAATGGAGGTGTGTGCTGTTCACACAGGGCTCTCAGTCTGGGGAAGACAGGCATGCTAGCCTGTGAGAGTCACCAATGTGTAAGGTAAAGCTGCCTATGTTTTGAGGTACTGGGCACAAGGCTCAGGGTCTCGTAGTTAGGGACACTGAATGTGTTAGTTAGAGGCTGGACGGCCTAGGGTTTGTTTTGAACTGCTGTGTAAAACCATCTTTCATGTGTGAAGATAATAAAGCTGGTTGTGGCCAGTTTGAAACCAAATCCCCAGACAAGGGCCCCTCCGAGCCATTGGCTTGGGGGACACATGGTCGCACGAACCCCAAAAAATATGTTTTTATTGGTATTTAAGTCTGTTATGTAGTATGGTTTTTGTGGATGTATTCCCCCCCCCCCCCTTCCCTGTTTTTTCCAGATGTAGTGAAATGGTACTTACCTTATGGGACGTCCCCTATGTAAGCTGTACAAGTTGGTACGAGCAGGTTCCAGTTGTTTCTATCTCCAGGCAGATGTTTCCTGGTGAACAGCTGATTGGACGAGGTCAGCTGTGCTGTTGGCATGAGCAGCTTCCAGAATATTCTATCTCCAGGCAGTTTTCTCCTAAGTACAGCTGATTGGTTATTGGAATTTCAAAATGGCGGGAATCTGTACTATAAAGGAGTGAGTTTCTTTGTGGTCAAGCAGTCATCTGGAGCCATTTGGACCGTCGCTATGGATGTCCTGCTGATCGAGTTGTTGAGGAAAGCAAAGTCAGAGGGAGGAGAAGAGTGGCTAAGAAGATGCCTAGCAGCAGTGCCTGGAACAGAAGTTGCTGGGAGTCTCTGGCGGGATCCTTGTTTGAAGTAATGACATCCGCTCCGGGGAAGAGGAGGAAGTCGATGGCAGCGTCATCATCGAGGGCGACGCCGCCCGGCGGAAGTGATGCGTCAGCGCTGGATGCACATGACAAGCCGTCGGCAGTAAGCTGGACCTGCGGAGTGCCGGAGTCTGAGGACGGCTTGTCCGGAAGTCCCCTCCTGTTCCAAGGAAGGGTCAGTAGCTGAGACGGGAGCATATGGTTCGGTGGACTTAGACACAACCCAGCACTTTAAGGGTGCCCAGCAACCGCAGAAGAGGAGCCAGAGAAGTAGGGTGGTTTATTCACCACCCTCTCATTCTCCCAGACGGAGAGGGTCGTCCAGGAGTGGTCGCATCACCGACCAGCAGGAGGTGGTTATCCAGCAGGCGAAGCTGCAGCCGCAGGGAACAGCGCCTATCCCAAGACAGGTGGAGAGGAGTGGTGAGCATACAACTACCCCTTCTCTGTCCAACCCTACCCCTCCCTTTAATACTAATGTTATGGTTGAATTTTTTAGGTTGTTTTCTGATTTAATTAGTAAGTCAGCTACTCCTGTTAGTTCCCCTGCTGAGGTGTGGAAAAACAGCCAGCGGGTGATAAATCTGAATGCTCCTGTTGTTGAGAAAGGTATTGGAGTCACTGAAACCTGTGTTAAAAATAAAAAGCGTACGCCACCTAAATCAATTTTTAATTGGCTGCAAGCTTTTTGTATATATGCTTCCGTTTTAGGTGAGAAATCTCCTAATAATTGCAGTAATTTATTTCAACATGTTGATATTATTCTGGAGGCTTACCGCCAGTTTGGTGGTATGGTGTGGTTTACATATGACAAAATGTTTCGTCAGAAGTTAGCAGTCTACCCTTCTTTAAAGTGGGGTACAAAAGATGTCGGTTTATGGTTGAGTTTAATGTTACCTCAGAATTCAGTTCCTAAACAGCAGGTTAGCTCTCAGCATAATTATAGGAAAGGTGTTTGCTGCGCTTATAATGAAGCGCAGTGTAAATGGCTGACTAATTGCCGCTACAAACATGAATGTTCCTTTTGTGGGGGTTCACACCCAATGTGCCGCTGTTTTAAAAGGGCAAATCAATCTCAAACCCCTAGCACTAAAGAGCATTTGTCAAAAAGCATGGACGCCAGTGAATCTAACAAGAACGGCACCGTAGCTCGGAATGTTCCCAGACAGGGAGAGAACTGATCTGCTGATCTTCTGGTTCCTGCTGGGTGGAGAATTTAAAATCCATTTAGCAACATAGGGATATTGCTCATGATAAAATATTTAAGGAGCTTGAAGCTGGCAGGATTGCAGGTCTTTTATGCAACCACATTTTAATGATTTTAGACATTCCCCTTTGGGTATTGTACCTAAGAAGGAGCCTAATACATTTAGACTTATACATCACCTTTCTTACCCAGAGAAATCTTCTCTGAATGATGAAGCTGATAAATCAAAGGCGGCTGTGCATTATTCTTCATTTGACCAGGCAGTCTCACTTTTGAAGCGTTTTGGTCAGAATGCCTTATTGGCTAAGGCTGATATTAACTCAGCCTTTCGATTATTACCAGTTAATCCTGCAGGTTTTAATTCCCTTGGCTTTCAGTTTGATGAACAATATTTTTATGATAAATGTATGCTGATGGGTTTTTCATTATCTTGCTTTTATTTTGAGGCATTCTCTTCTTTCTTACACTGGGTGGTGCAGCAGCAAATCCCAGAAGGTGACGTTCCGCACTACTTGGATGATTTTTTATTTATAGGTGAATCTAGTTCTGTCGTTTCTATTATCTAAGTTTTCTGAGTTTATGAAGTTTTTTGGTGTTCCTCTTGCGGAAGAAAAAACAGTTCTTAAGAGTTTTTAGGCATTAAAATAGATACAGTTAAAATGGAATTTAGTTTACCAGAGGACAAATTGTTTAAATTAAAAGGTTGTTTAGTTAGTATGCTAGCAAAAAAGACATGTACGTTGCATGATATGAAGTCTTTATTAGGTTTATTGAATTTTGCTTCTAGAATTATTCCAATGGGGAGAGTTTTTTCAAAACTTTTATACTTTGCTACTAGAGGCCTTAAGTCTCCTAGGGCCCACATTAGGTTAACTGTTCCTCTGAAAGAGGATTTAGCTTTGTGGTTGGATTTTGTAGGGAAATTTAATGGTCATACTTGTTGGCAATCTGATTTTGTGGATTCTAATTCCATGTCTCTTTTTACGGATGCAGCAGGTAGCATTGTTTATGGCGCATTTTGTAATGGCCATTGGTCAGCTGATTCTTGGCCTGAAGCGTGGTTCGGCAATAAGGTCACCAAAAATATTGTTTTATTGGAGCTTTTTCCTGTTGTAGTAACTATTGTAATATGGGTCAGCATTTTAAGGATAGGAGAATTTTATTGTACACTGATAACAAGGGTGTGGTGTTTGCCATTAACACTTTATCTTCTATATGTGATTTGGTAGTGAAATTATTAAGACATTTAACGCTGTGCTGTCTGAAGTTGAATTTATGGCTCAAAGCTAGTTATATAGAAGGTAAACATAACGATATAGCTGATTCTTTATCTCGTTGTCAGTGGCAGAGGTTCAGGAAGCTGGTGCCAGAAGCGGACCTATGCAGAGTTCCTTGCCCTCCTCATTTATGGAATCTAATTTGCGATTAATCTCTGCTAATATTCAGAGTTCTTTAGCTTCAAGGACCTGGTTTGATTATTCCACAGCTTGGAAGGAATGGATTTCTTTTTGTGATTTTATAGGCTGTAGTTATTTTCACAATGAGGTAGGTGTAGTATTACAATTTGTATGTCATCTGATCCAGAGGAAGCTTTAATTTGCTTCTATTTCAAAGAACCTGGCTGGTTTCTCCCTTTTCTTGAAATTAAATGGTTGTCAAGCTATTTCTTCTCTCTTCCCAGTTAAGCAAATGTTAAAAGGTTATCATAAATCGTCGCCGATTCTTGATAAAAGACGGCCTATCTCTTTGGATTTGTTGTTAAGTTTATATGATGTGTAATGACAGGGATAGGGAAACAGACAAGTGAGCCCTAATCTACCCGCCACTCAGTCCCTGCCTACTTGCAACGACCCGCCCTAGGCAACGGGGTACAACTGGGCGACGGTTCCTACACTCAGTAAGTGCACGACAGACAACCAGACAAGGAAACACAGAACAAAGGGAAACGGGGCAGTTGCCCATGGTAACACCGTGAGCAACAAGAGAAGTAAACGAGCCGAGTCAAACCAGGAGAGTACGAGGTGCCAAACGCAGAGCAGGAGAGTAGTGAACAAGCCGAGTCAAACCAGGAGTGTACGAGGTACCAAACGCAGAGCAGAAGAGTAGTCAGTAAGCCAGGGTCATATGAAGCAGGGTCAAATAGTACAGAAGCTGCAGCAGGGCCAGGAAACCAGCAGAGAAGAATCACAAGCAAAGGAGGAACAGGAACGGCAGGTATAAATAGACAGAGGGCGGGAGCTAGCTCCGTCTGGCCAGGCTGTGATAGGCTCACAGACATAGAAGCAGGTTCAGACTGATTACCTATGGGCGTGGATACAGAAGCTGTGCCTGGCAGATCCTTAACATGATGTTTTGCAGTCGGTTTGTGTTAATGAGTTTGAGGTTTGTTTGTTTAGGACGGCGTTTATATTATTGTTTTTTGCCGCATTGCGTATTAGTGAATTAGTTGCTGACAATAGGTTTTCTGTTTCTGGTTTGTTGTTTCAGGATGTTATCTGTAATAAAGATCATGTGTTGATCTTTTTGAAGAAGTCAAAGACTGATCAATTAGGAAAAGGTTGTGTTATTAGAATCAACAGTTTTCCTGGTTCTGTTTTATGTCCAGTATCAAATGTGACACAGTGGTTAGTGTACAGACCTAAGTCCGGTGTTTCTTTTCTAGTTCACCAGAATTGTTCTAATTTATCTAAGTTTCAGTCTAATTCTGTTTTAAAAAAATGTTTGAAGTGTTTCAAATTGGATCATTTAAAGATCTCTTCCCACTCATTCCGTATTGGGGCAGCTACGGAAGCTGCCCGGCTGGGTATTGATGACGTAATTATAAAGAAAATTGGTAGATGGGAATCTAACAGATTTAAACTGTACATCAGACCTGATTTAGTAGTTTATATTATATATTTTTCAGGTAAACGTTTGGTTATTTGGATCCTTGGCCACTCTTATATATTTTGGGTGCAGAAGAGAGCTGCCAGAAGGTCTTACTCTGAGAATTTATCTTTGGATCCTTTAAGCTTCTCTATTTTTTGGCATGGGGTAAGGGGTTTACAATGGAAGAATGTTTTTTCACTGATAAAAACTCTTAGCTCTGTTTGGCCAGATCCTAACTTGATCATTATACATGCTGGAGGAAATGATTTGGGCAAACAATAATACCTTAGATCTGCTCTGGAGTACGAGAAGAGATCTGGCTTTGATCAAATGTTTATTTCCTGATGTTACTATTTCCTTTTCAGAAATTGTTCCAAGGTTATTGTGGTCCTCAAGTAAATACAAGTTTTTGAATAAAATCCGTGAAAGGATTAATAGAGCTATTCAGAAATATATTCCAGTTCTTAGTGGTTTGTCGTATAGAAACTGTGACCTGGAACACTTTTCTGAAGGTCTGTACAGACAGGATTTGGTACATCTTTCTGATGTAGGTATAGACATTTTTAATTTGGGTTTGCAAAATTTGATTGAGGAATGGCTGCGGTGTTTTGGGATGGTAATGTCATGGCTGGTGGATTTTGTCACCCAGCTAATGCTGGGTGGACTTGGTATTTTATTATAAAAGCTGGATTTTTTATTGGTTTATTGATTTCAATTTATGGTTAATTATATATTTTAAGTATTATGGATTTTATGTTACCCTTAATAAACATCGTGGCCTTTATTATCCAATGATTCTATTGTCTGTGTTTTATTTTGATGTGGTTTATTTTGTGGGTTCTGTGCTACCATTTGTTGGAGTGAAAATTCTTGTGTGCCAACCATCTTACCCTGAAGATGGCGATCTTGTGGGCTAATTTACCCCAAGTTGTCACACTATATATACAAAAATATATAACAAGATCTTTCTAATGATCTTTTTACACCTAGGCCTGTACCAAAGGACAAGGTTGCATCCTCTACATCTAGAGGAAAAAAGGTTGTACCATCATCACAGACAGGAATTCTTTACTGTGAGAGCGATGAGTCTCTGCCACAGGATGTTGTGATGGTTGATTGTTTGAACAAGTTTAAGAAGGGCCTTGACGCCTTACTTGAAAAATATAATATTACAAGTTCAGAGTACTAGATTCTGGAGACGTTGATCAAGGGATTTATTCTGATTGCTATGTTTGGAGTCAGGGAGGAATTTTTCCCCTAATGAGGAAATTGGCATCAACCTCTTAGGGGTTTTGCCTTCCTCTGGATTAACATACCGTATTTTCCGGACTATAAGGCGCACCGGATTATAAGGCGCACTTTCTATGAGCGCCTTGTAAGCAATCATGTTTCATATATAAGGCGCACTGGATTATAAGGCGCAGCACATTACCGTTAAATAAACCATTGCTCAGACTGCAAGTCAAAATTTATTACACTTTTTAACAATAACTTGCAACTGGTTCAGCTGTAATTGCAAATCAAAACGTTAAGGGTATGTGCACACACACTAATTACGTCCGTAATTGACGGACGTATTTCGGCCGCAAGTCCCGGACCGAACAGTGCAAGGAGCCGGGCTCCTAGCATCATACTTATGTACGACGCTAGGAGTCCCTGCCTCGCTGCAGGACAACTGTCCCGTACTGTAAACATGATTATACTACGGGACAGTTGTCCTGCAGCAAGGCAGGGACTCCTAGCGTCGTACATAAGTATGATGCTAGGAGCCCGGCTCCTTGCACTGTGTTCGGTCCGGGACTTGCGGCCGAAATACGTCCGTCAATTACGGACGTAATTAGTGTGTGTGCACATACCCTTACCGTACTTTTTCAGTTCATTCCTCCACCAGAAATCCATCAAATCCGTCATCTTCAGTGTCGGAGTTGAACAGTTGGGCGATTTCGGCATCAAGCATGGGGTCCTCCTCTTCATTATCCGAGTCGGTTTCGTTGCTGCTGCTAGGCTCTTCAGTGGTGATTCCAGCCTTCCTGAAAGCTCGGATGACACTGGAGACTGATACATTCTTCCAGGCATCCACGATCCACTGGCACATAGTGGCATAACTCGCACGGCGTTGCCTCCCTGTTTTGGTGAATGTGTGGTCACCTTCTGTCATCCAATGCTCCCATGCAGCTCGCAATTTAACTTTAAATGACCTGTTGATGCTGATATCTAGCGGCTGGAGCTCTTTGGTTAATCCACCAGGGATGACAGCAAGCTCCGAATTAGTTTTCTTCACTTGGGCTTTGACAGTATCGGTCAAGTGGGCGCGCATCGAGTCACAGACCAATAGGGATGGGGATTTGTGAAAAAAGCCACCCGGTCTCTTGACGTAGACCTCCCTCAGCCACTCACTCATCTTCTCCTCATCCATCCAGCCCTTTGGGTTAGCCTTAATGATGACACCAGCAGGAAAATTTTCTTTAGGCAAAGTCTTCCTCTTGAAAATTACCATGGGTGGTAGTTTCTGGCCATTAGCCTGACAAGCGAGAACTACAGTGAAAGATGACTTCTCATTTCCTGTGGTACGTATAGATATCGTACTGGTCCCTGTTTTCTCAACAGTACGGTTTACGGGGATATCGAAAGTGAGGGGAACCTCATCCATGTTAATAATGTGTTCT
Organism: Rhinoderma darwinii; assembly: GCF_050947455.1. Classification (NCBI taxonomy): domain Eukaryota; kingdom Metazoa; phylum Chordata; class Amphibia; order Anura; family Rhinodermatidae; genus Rhinoderma; species Rhinoderma darwinii. The sequence continues at coordinate 80,784,678 of NC_134689.1, forward strand.
GGCTGGATATTCTTTTCATTTATCTTGGTTATGCAGTAGGTGCGGAAAATGGCCAGCTTCTCTTCATAATCCTTTGGTAATTGCTGGCACACAGTAGTTCTGGTGCGAATGGAGAGATGACGCCTTTGCATGAAACGAAAGCACCATGAAGGACCTCCTCGAAAGTCCTTGATCTCCATGTCACGTGCTAAAGCAGTGGCTTTGAGTCTAATAGAGACAGTGGAGACGCTTCTACATGCGTTTCTCTGTTCCATAACCCACTGTTCTATTTTGTCCTCCAACTGTGGCCACCTTGCTTTGTTTCCTCGGAAACTCAGTTTGGTCTTCTTTACTTGGCGGAGGTCATCTTCTTGTTTTCTCCACTTACGCACCATGGATTCATTAATGTTGAATTCTCTTGCAGCTGCCCTATTTCCATGCTCTACTGCATAACTTATAGCTTTAAGCTTGAAACCTGCATCATAAGCATGTCTCTTAACAGGAGGCATTTTTTGGGGTAGTGGGTATAGTTAACGCTAAAGCAAAGATATATTGCAAGGATCCTACAGAGCTGTAAGTATCACTCAGTGTGGCTCCTGATTACGGTGGCCGTAATGCTCAATCCATTTATGGATACTGTAAAAACCCAAGTGAAGAATAAATTCATAGGCGCACGGGGGGGAGGAGCATGGTGTGTGCTGTGGTATGCCGCCGCCGACCCCTGCCGCCCACGATAGAGGTAAAGGATCCTGTATGAACCCCTCTCTTTACTGTCGGGTTCATATATAAGGCGCACCGGATTATAAGGCGCACTTTCTATTTCTGAGAAATTCTCAGCATTTTATGTGCGCCTTATAGTCCGGAAAATACGGTAATAGGATTATAGGTTCGACTTGATGGACCTGTGTCTTTTTTCAAATTTATCAACTATGTAACTGTTTAAAGTGCAATAGAAAGAGATCAGCAGCACATCACAGTCCCAGAGAGCATTCACAGGGAGCATTTAAATAAGAGAAAATTTTCTCAATCGGTGCAGGCAGTGTCAAGTTGTAGCCTCTCCAACTCCAAAGCAGACACAAGAAGGTAGAAAAAACCGCAGCACACACGTTATCCAGGTATCAAAAATAGGTGTCTTTATTTCACCATAAAAAGCGACGTTTCAACCCCAGTGAGGGTCTGTTTCAAGCATTAAACAAAGTGCAAATGTGCAGAGGAAATTACATCATGACACTAATTGCAAATGTCAGTACAGGTGTAACATCATCATGAACAAAACACACAATACATCAATAAACGTACAATACAATACATTATAAATAATATAGACTATACCCTAGTGGATGCATAGCCGGACTGTCTAAAACGAGCTGTCAAACACTCGTTAATGTTAGGATTCAGTGCGCATCATGGCATCGTGTTCCTGTTGCCTGGCAGCAGCGATCATGTGACCGCAAGCAGCAAGCAGCGTCATCGAGTGCTGATCACATGTCCAGACACTCCAGGTACATAGTAAGGACTTATTTACACGAGTGTGTTAAACGTCCGTGGGATGGCCATTGAAACAGCGGCCATCCCACGGACCTATGTAATTCAATGAGGCCGTTCACACAGCCGTTGTTTCAACGGACCGTGTGAAGGGTCCGTGCGAAAATAGGACATGTCCGTTCTTTTCACGCATCACGCATCCCTCCATTGACTCTCAACTATGGGGGATGCGTGACATCGCGTCCCGCAGCGCTGAGCACGGATACACCTTGGACGTGAAAAACAGCAGTTTTTCATGTCAGAGATGCGCAGCACTCGTGTGAATCAGGCCTAAGTCTTGATTTAACTATTCATCTGCCACCATACTTGCTTCTCGATGTAGCATCCTCAAAACAGAGTATAACCATGCGTGGATGTCATCCTGAAGGAATATCACATTAATATGTTAATTTAAAAGTTTTAATTTTTCATTTGATAGATTCTCTTATCTTTAATTTTTAGTTCATAGCGTAGAATAGTAACGACTAATGTCCATTTTAGCCCATAGTATAGGATAACCAGCACTGTACCCATTCATAGTGTCCCACAGCCTAACCATAGAGCGAACCATAAGGTTGTATCGCAAAAAGGGGGAAGAAATTTAGAGCAGTCATCCCTAATATAAGTACAGAAAGTATCTCTATGACTAAATATCATAGACCCAAATATAAATTGTCCTATGTTTCAAGGTCCCAGGGAACAATATAATCTACAGTGTAGAAATATACATACCACCAGAGGGCATATAAAAAAATATACATTTTATTATAGTAGATGACATCAAGAGAAAATATGCATGGCAAAATAGCAATAGAAATTTGAAAAGATATTTTTTTTCCCCTATCATATTGGTCCGGAATTCCATCTTCACAGAGTTTACAAGATCCTAATAGGTGCAAACAATCTAAAGAGAGAAAAAAATAATTTTTGTTTATTAAAAGATAAAACAAAAAAGAATCATAAAAACATCATAATAAGTCTGTACGATTGTTAGGTATACACACTTAAATTTAAAACCAAACCTACAGCAACATGGTAGAATCATGCATTCCAACATAGAGTTAGAAGAGAGAGACCATTTTTAATTCTCGGTTAAGGCCTTTTGGCTCCAAACAATCAAGCTCATAGATCCAACGAAGCTCCAAACTTTTCAATATGGCTTCCCTATCACCTCCCCTACGTAACTCAGGGATCCCATCGATAATTCTAAAACTTAATTGAGAGACATTGTGTCTCTGGTGGTATGTATATTTCTACACTGTAGATTATATTGTTCCCTGGGACCTTGAAACATAGGACAATTTATATTTGGGTCTATGATATTTAGTCATAGAGATACTTTCTGTACTTATATTAGGGGTGACTGCTCTAAATTTCTTCCCCCTTTTTGCGATACTACCTTATGGTTTGCTCTATGGTTAGGCTGTGGGACACTATGAATTGGTACAGTGCTGGTTATCCTATACTATGGGCTAAAAATGAACATTAGTCGTTACTATTCTACACTATGGGCTAAAAATTAAAGATAAGAGAATCTATCAAATGAAAAATGAAAACTATTAAATTAACATATTAATGTGATATTCCTTCAGGATGACATTCACGCATGGTTATATGCTCTATTGAGGATGCTACATCGAGAAGCATGTATGGTGACAGATGAATAGTTAAATCAAGACTTACTATGTAATTGGAGTGTCTGGACATGTGATGAGCACTCGATGACGCTGCTTGCGGTCACATGATCGCGGCAGGCAACGGGAACGCTGCCGTGATGCGCACTGAATCCTACGCATGGGCAGTAGGGCTGAACATACATGAAAAATCTAACATTAACGAGTGTTTAACAGCTCGTTTTAGACGGTCCGGCTATCCATCCACTAGGGTATAGTCTATATTATTTGTAATGTATTGTATTGTACGTTTATTGATGTATTGTGTGTTTTGTTCATGATGATGCTACACCTGTACTGACGTTTGCAATTAGTGTCATGATGTCATTTCCTCTATATAAACTGCACATTTGCACTTTGTTTAATGCTTGAAAAAGACCCTCACTGGGGTCGAAACGTCGCTTTTTATGGTGAAAAAAAGACACCTCTTTTTGATACCTGGATAACGTGTGTGCTGCGTTTTTTTTTCTACCTTCTTGAGTTTAAATTGCAAGCTATGCTCAATTCTCCTGGTATTGTAGTGATATGACATATACTAACTGTGTGAATCATAATAAAATCAAACCTTATTACTTATTACAGACCTTGCTTTGCAGACAATTAAGTTTACATTTACACCAATTTCATTAGTCATCATGTAAGTTAATGACACACACATGTCCTTGTTTAATGTAGATTAACTAATGAGATTGTATATGTACTAATGTACCATAAAATTGACTATTTAGCCCTGATTTTCCCTCTTATATTGATTTATTAAATGGCTTTTAAAATTAAGAAAGTTCTGTAAAGTATCACTTAAGCACAATTACACCGTAATTACTTTAGGAGCTCCAGTTCTTCTCACCTATGCTTTGACCATATGTCTTATGCCTTTGTTCACACCATGTTTTTGGTATACAACCAGTGTATATGCTGGGGAAAATTCCTGATATATACAAATATGTGCTGTATATTTTCATACTTTGCCCATTGACTCCTACTGTAAAAAGAAAAAAAATGAAAATGTGTAATATACATTCAATTCAGTAAGCAGAAAAATTAAATAAATTAATTTATGCCCGCCCATAGTGCCAAAAACGTACACTTTTGGCATACATTGGGTCCAAAGACGTTTATGGACACTTTCAGAATGTATGTCAGGAGCATTACGAACATTCACTGCAACTGCAGCATGAACATAGTAATAGGAGAGTGACGTTTATAGGGGTTGTCCGGGCATAGAACATTTTTTCATACTGATGAAATATCCAAAGGATAGGTCATCAGTATATGATCGATGGGGGTCCGACATCCGGACCCCGCATTGATGAGCTGTTCTGGCTGCGTCCAAGGAATGGATGTCCGTCTCCTTAAGTAGATGGCTCCCATCCAAGTATAGAGGCCGAGCTGCAGTACTGCTCCTATTCAAGTAAATAGTTTCACTTCTGCAGCACGGCCGCTATGCAGTGTACAGAGCCATCTGCTTCTGGCACCGAACACTGCAAACAGTGCATAATATCCACTGCCCGTAGGCAGCTGGAGCAGCTTATCGGTGCGGGTATGTGTGTCATACCCCCACCGATCATATAGTGATGACCTAACCTGTAAATTGTAAACCTGTAAATTGTTCATCAGTATGAAAAGACGTCCCAGGCACAGACAACCCCTTTTAATATATCTGCAATATTGTACAAAATGGCAAACCCTCATCTTGTTTAACTGGCACATGGTATGTTCAGTGATGTATTTATAAATCTAACTTGTATAAATAACTGAAGACCTAGCCAATATTATATTCCTTTGCACCAGAGCTTATAGACCTACTTTTGCCTTGTCCTTTCTTGGGGACTAGTATCAAATGAAGATTGGGACCCAGACATTGTTTTCATTCATAAGAAATTGTGAAAAGAAATATAAACTGTCGCTTAAACAAACTTTGCATTAATCAATAGTACAAGTGAATATAAGAAACTCTGTACTATATCTTGCCTCTTTCTTCCCTTATGAGCCACTTATTCTCCTCCCCCTGCCTCCTAAACTCATCATTTACTCTCAATTCACTGCTAATTAAATTTTAAGAGACAAGACGGATTATCAGTTCACTGAGGGATCAGGTTACATGTTGCCCATAGAAGTCTATGGGGAGGGAGCTGCTGGAGGCAGAAACACACAGGAGGAATTCGGCTGCAGCTTCTAGTTATTGGACTATCTTATACTAGTGCTGGATTCACAGCAATACTATTCATTACTGCTGTACAATGTATTTTGCATCCGTATTCTTAATCTAAAACCAGCAGTACATAGAAAAAAAAAAGAGAAGACTAAGGGTGAGATTTACGTAGACTGGGATTTCTTGCACCAGTCTTAGCTATCTGCTCTGCTGAAGTAAGGTGTGACCAATTTATTAAGAGGCACACACCTTAGTCTGATCTGGGGGGCAAGGTCACATCCCATTTTCACAAAAGTGCCCAGGGTGGTGTAAAAAGGCTAAAAGTTGGACCCTTTAACACCAAAACTGGTGTAGAATGATTGATAAATTCTCCCCAAATTTTTTAAATTATACTGTAACTGTGTTTATGTACCACTCTTGGTTTTGGCTTAAAAACATGGATGCAAAATACTAACCAAATATGCACAGTGTGAAAGAGGACTTACTCTTTAACCCCTTCCCGCCATTTTTCAGATTTTAATTTTTTCCTCCTAAAAGCCATAACTTTTTTATTTTTACAGCAATAAAGCCGTATGAGGGATTATTTTTTGCGGGACGAGTTGTAATTTTTCAGGGCACCATTTATTGTACTACTTCATGTATTGGGAAACTCGAAAAACTCGAAAAACTTTGTGGGTCGGAATAGGAAAAATGCCTGAATATTTTGGGGGTTTAGTTATTATGACGTTCACCGTGCAGTAAAAACGGCATGTTAACCTTATTCTGTGGGTCAATACCATTACGGCGAAACCAAATTTATATGTTTTTTTTTATGTTTTACTACTTTTACAAGAAGAAACAAATTGTTAAAAATCAAATTTGTGTTTTGTCGCCATATTCTGGGAGCCATATTTTTTTTTTTCGTCGATTGAGCGATATGAGGGTTTTTTGTTTTTTTTGCGAGCTGTAGTTTCTATTAGTGCCATTTTGGGGGTACAAGAGACTTTTCGATCACATTTTATTTCGGATACAGTTTAATGTGTTGCTTGCCTGTAGATTTCGTGCATCTAGTGAATAATCCAGGGCATATCTCCGGATGCCCAGTGATAGCAAAGCCATTGGATTTCACTCTGGAGGACCGTTTTTTTCTAATCTCACACAATCCCTTTAATGGATGGTTCTTTTAGCAAAAGCAACTGGTCGTCGTGGGTCCCAGTGGTAGGTTCCACTTGTTGTGGGAAACAGCTAAGAATCGTGGGTTGATCAAAGTAAATAATCCTATTTTGCAATGTGATATAGGGGGTTAAAGCAAATTTTATATGCACAGGCAATAGTGTAATGTCATATGGAAATATGCCAATACTTTATAGTTAAAAATTTTATTTAAAGGAGAGTAAAATTTATATTGATAAACAATCAGAGATAACATGAATGAAAAATAACCACACAAAAGAAAAAAAATACAAGAATTACAGGCTTGAGTCTGTATGGAAAAATCTCTATGAGCTTCACACTTGCAGTTCTATCCCTGCTCTTTGGAAGAGCTTTATGAAATTGCCTGGGAACTACAAGTTAGTGGCTATTTTCTATTCCAGCCAACAATTCTCAATTGGATAGACGTCTGAATTAGCCACTCCAGGATATTAATATTTTTTTTTAAGCCAGTTCTATATTTATTTGGCTTTATGGTTTGAGTTGTTGCCTCACTGCATTTATCTTAAACTCCACAATAAAAGTATCATAGAAAGGCAAGGTCTGATGTAGAATGTAGTGAAATGGTGATAACAAAGTATTGTTATTACAATAGAATGCGGAGAATTAAGAAAAAAAAGGGGTCACAGAAGGGAGAGTGCATAGCAATAGACTTTTTTAATTAATCGACCACCCTCTTACATCCTGCCTGAGCTACCAGTAAACGTACCTCAAAGGGACTTTTGAGGGCCCATTCAGCAGGTACAGTTGCACCCACTGACTATGTTATCACCATGGATAATCTTTCATTAGAAACAAAGTAACCAGTTCTCTATATTCAATATTACTTAAAGGCCTTCTACACAGGGTCATTATTGCATAAAATATCATAAGATCGAGTAAAAGGGCACACTTTTTGGCTAGTGTAAACATGCTCAGTAAGTGCACGCACAGCGAGAAATTGCTAGCTTGTCGTTATCAACTCTTTTATTATGGCCTAAAAATGACCATTTGTCGGTATTATATCTCCTCATGTAAACAGGCATTTGCTACTCATTAGCAGAAGAAACAGGAGGAAAGAAGGAAAGGCAAGCGATCTCAAAAGCGTTTGAAACATACGTTTATTGTTACATTTAAGTGCATCTTTTTTTAACGTTAACGGTTCGCTATGTCAGCGATTGGTGTTTTGTTTTACTAATTTATCTACACGTGTAAAAGGACTCTTATTTAACTTAAGAAGAGGTACTGTTTAATCCAAGCAAAAGTAGTCTAAAGCATCTCAATTCCTCCAAAGATTTGAAATTTTATTTCCAGAGAATTGAACAAAAAAAAACTGCTCAGGGTATTATTTGAGCAGAAAAAAATTATACACTTGTTTGTTTTTTTTGCATTTTAAAATCCCCACATCTTATTTTCACGCAAATAAGCCAGCTATATAAATGTTTGATGTACCTAAATAGAAGTAGAAACAAATATATTTTATGTAATTATTATTATCCCTCTCTTGCTTACTGATATCCCCTTTGAGATCTTGTCTGAAAAATATGTGTAAGTGTTATATGCTGTGATCTATGGTGAAACCTCTTGTCTGTCTGAAACACAATGGATAGACAAATAAACAGTTTGGGCTCTGAATCATGTTTCACACTCCACTACTCCACCAGCATAGATTAATTCAAGAATATCTCTGAATAGCGATAAAGCCCCAGATCAATGGGAAAAAAACGCTCCAAACGGACACTAAAAGGTTCCCAAACAGCAAGTGCGTCTGAAATGCCAATTTCTAATTTCTTCCAGCCGCTTTCAGACCTACCGCTCACAATAGACAGTGACTCAGGATCAGACAGACCCGCCTCTCCGCCATTACCTGCTGTGCTGATAGAATGTTCCAGCCTGCAGGGAGCACAGCTTCATGGAACTCAAGGGACAGATGATGCCCCCTCTGTCAAGTGAGTCAGATTTACAGAGGCTTCAAGACCGGCCTTACACTCGAAAGAGTGGGAAAGATGGAGACTCTAAAAACGGGAATCTACCCCAAGAAGGCGGAGGAGCTTCATGTCTACCTAGCAGGGTAGAACACAAAACTCCCTTATCTGTTGCAGATGAACTGCTTCCAGCTGGACAAGGTGAGGATGTGACACTGTACTATTCTAGTACCAGGCCCGGGAAAATTACTGAGGGGGATGACTTTCTACACACACCACCTTATGCCAGGACAGATATGGCGGCTTCCTCCTCAGATGAGGATCCGAACCCGACTTTGACTTGCTTACTTAACCGACATAGTCGGCTCATCTCATATGACCCTTTATTACAATCCCATCCTTTTAGGAGCTACGCCACCTCTGATCTCCCTCCACCGGAGGTTGCGGTTCAAACTCCCAGAGGTCATCCAGAATTACAGGCCTTACTAGCTCTTCTCCCTACGAAGCAGGATATGGATGCGCTGACGGCGGATCTAAAACAGGTTTGGAGAAGTTATTTAAATGAAGTAAAGACAGAGGTCACAACGTTGCAGAGTGGATAGCCTTGAGTCGCTTAGAGAGTCCGTCTCTACCACATTGCAACAACTCAAAGAAGCCAACTCAGTTTCCACTCAGCAGCAATATGACCTTCAGTTCCAAATGGATGATCTGGAGAACAGAAATAGGAGAAATAACATTTGTTTAAGGGCTCTTGTTTCCTGATCTGGCGAGACGAGCCTTATGACAAAGAGCGATTCTACGGCCTTTGCTGTCTACCCTTCATTTTTGCAACATCCCCTATAGGTGGGGTTTCCCATTTGCACTACATGTCAGAATCAATGACAAGTTTGTTTCTTTGTCCTCCCATGCAGAGTTTCTATCGTTTCTACGGGCACTAGATTTACCGGATATCTCTCTACCAAACTGGGAGACTTTCCAGATGGATCAGCCTCCAGAATACCAACTGCTACTGCTAGGTCTGGAGCAGTCAGACCTAGAATCAGATCCCGATCGCCGATGCCCCAGAGATGGAGACAAAGACTCTGACCGACGAGGCAAAGCGAACTTTAAATGTGTCTTGTTATGTGCCCCTATCTCAGGTACCTCTAAGATGTAGGCAACGTATTGTACTACCCTCACTAATTCAGCACAGTGTTCTTCAAATGTATTTTGTGACAAGGGGACTAAGTTTATGAATATGTTTGTTGCAGAGGTGCTTACTCCGCTAGACAGCTAGTTGAGTGTCAAGTTTTCGTATCACCCACTCCTCATACTTTTTTGCCGTATTATTATTTATAACATATTGTCCCCAAAGCTTCTGCACCATTGTCAGATATATATTTTTGATTAGGCCCATAGGAATAGGTCCTTATACTTTGATTCTTAATTCCCATACTCCTCCCCTATACAGTATCTGCCTTCTTTGTCCCCCCATAGGCATTACACTGTTGTCTTGAGAGTGCTTGACAGTGTTCTAGTGTTGTTTGGCACCACCTATTAGCCATTTTTGACATGTCACTACACCTGTTGGTTTTTCTGTTGTTTTCTTGTCTTCTCTTCTCTACTCGATCGCAGTCGCGGACCCTCCCCTTGCAGCATAAATGTATACTTTTTTTTGTAGGTACCATGGTGGCTGATTTATATTTGTTATGCCTTATTATACACTATAGTGCTGGATCCCGCCATTCTTGGATCATGGCTGATTTCGCCCTTGCATCCCTGAATGTAGAGGGATTCAATACTCCTGAGAAGAGGTTGCAGATCTTATATTCTTTCCACAAGCAGAAGATCCAAGTTTTGTGTTTGCAGGAAATGTATTTTTATACGGGCCATATGCCAACTATTAGGAACACATACTACCCCGTTGGATTTCATTGCTAAATCCGAATGCTAAATACAGAGGGGTTTCTATTTTTCTACATAAATCCTTCCCGGGTAAAATTGTAGAGACATTCTTAGATTCAGTGGTCAGATATCTGTTCATAAAATGTTAAGTGGGGGAGAGCTTGCTTACAATAGCTAATGTTTATGCCCCAAATATTAATCAGTTGTCTCCTTTTTGAAAGTTCTGGATGTGCTGGGCGCCTTTTTGTCGGGATTACCTATATTATGCGGAGATTTTAATTTTGCAATGAATCCTTAGGTCGCACATCTTTGGCATATAACAAACGTAGCAAATTGAGAAAACGCCTGAGAGACATGCAGCTTTGTGATCCGTGGCGCATGGCCAGTGCCGCATCTGCCATGAGGCCAGGTGAGCCGACGGGCTCAGGCGGCACCACCTACCCAAACGGGGGGGGGGGCGGCATTTTCAGCCCGGGACGGACTGGACCGGGGGGAGGGGCCATGCAGACGAACATAGATAGCAGACGTGCCGAACGTCTGTAACACTCCTCCTCCTCTCTGACGCTGTACACAACACATGCAGCCAGAGAGGAGCAAGTCTGCAGGAGGAGCGACGAGCAGCACGAGGTAAGTCCTGCCTTGCTGGGACCAGGACCCGTGATGTGAGTATACTGGGGAGTCTGGGCATTTTACCGACAGCAGAGGGCTCTATGGGGCTGGAATAATCCACCCCATAGAGCCCTCACATCACTATAATGGAAGGATTAGTGTGGGTGGGGGAGGGTCTGAGGGTCTGTCTGACTTACTGCAGAGAGCTCTATAGGGGGGGGGGATTCTGCTCCCCCCTTTAGAGCAGTCAGTCAGATGCTCAGACCCCCCTAACCTTTCAGTATAGTAACTAGTCAGGGCTCTATGGTGGGGGGATAATTCCCCCCTATAGATCCCTCTGCTGTCAGTAAAACGCCCAGACCCCCCCCTTGCAGTATACTCCTGGCTTTGTAGCTTTCCTGTGCTTAATTAGCGTGGGAAAGCTACAATCAGGGCTGTGACTGGTGAGTCTCACAGTCACTCCCAGTGCACACTGCATGCGGCAGCTGCGGCATTCAGTCTGACTGTGAGTCTCTGACCAGTCACCAACCACATGTAGCAGAGAGACAGGAGAGACTAATAGTGCCTGTCATTAATGGTAATGGTTAGCTTGTCTGCCTTACACATGGAAGGTTGCTGGTTCAAATCCCAGCTGTGTTTTTTTTTTTTTTATATAAATATCTTGTTTTGGGCTTTGTTCACACTAGCATTAATATACGTTTACCTCTCTTCCGTCAGAGGAAGAGGGGATCGATACGTTAAACGGAAAGCAACGGCTCCATTAGAATTACCATTGCTTTCAATGATAATTCTTTTGTATCAGTTGCTTTCCGTTTGTCTCCGTTCGCTAGGTTTCCGTTCTTTTGAACGGAAATAAAAGTTCTGCAGACTGCACTTTTGTTTCCTTTAAAAAAAACGGAAACTTAGCGAACGGAGACAAACGGAAAGCAACTGATACAAAAGAATTACCATTGAAAGCAATGGTAATTCTAATGGAACCGTTGCTTTCCGTTTAACGTATTGATCCTCTCTTCCTCTGACGGAAGAGAGGTAAACGTATATTAATGCTAGTGTGAAAGAAGCCTTAGGGCCTGTTCACATCAGCGTTGGCTTTCCGTTCTGGGGTTCTGTCGGAGGTAACCCCGCAACGGAAAGTCAAACTGAAACCACAGTTCCGTTTCTGTCACCATTAGCGCAGTCGACTGCGCTATTGATTCCGTCACAAAAACGGAAACCTGCCGGAATGGTGACGAACGGAAACCATTAGAAATGTTTCCGTCACCATTGATTTCAATGGTGACTGAAACGGAAGCTGTGGTTTCAGTTTGACTTTCCGTTGCGGGGTTCACCCGACGGAAACCTCCCATGGAACCCCGGAAAGGAAAGCCAATGCTGATGTGAACAGGCCCTAATCCTTCCCCATAATCCTGCCCCCGCTAATTAAAATAAATATATTATATAATGTATATAGTGCTGTATCCTGTATCTGTCAGGTCAGCGGGACTGACTGATTCAGTGTCAGCGAGTCCTGCAGGATCGAGCTGTTACCGATCACATCTAAGTTCATAACTTAGATGTGATCAGTAATAGGCGACCTAATGCATTCAGGTCTCAGCGCTATATACAGCTGCTCTGTATACAGGATACAAAGCAGCTGTATCTTAAAAATTACAAATCATTTTCAATAAAAAGTAATTAAAATTTGCACCAATCGCATTAATAGATATCTTTATATATCATAGTGACATGTCCAAAGTTTTCATCGGTGGGGGACCGAGCACTGAGGCCCCCAACGATCGCTAAAACGAAGCAGCAGAAGTGCTCAGGTGAGCGCTGTGCCGCTTCATTTATGATCGACTTTCAGCCGAGTGAGCGGTGTACTGCTCCAAGGAAAGCCAAACAGAATTGAAGCTGCACACCGCTCACCCGAGCACTTCTGCTGCTTCGTTTTAGCGACTAGTGGGGGGTCTCAGTGTTTGGACCCCACTGATCAAAACTTCTGACATGTCAAAAGTTTTTTAAAAAGTTGTTACACTTTAAAGAGAATCTTTCACCTGCCCACAGATTTGCATTTGAGTGCAGCGTGTAATGGTCAGGGCTGCACAAACTCAGGGGCACTTTATATTTTTTTTCCTACCCTCCTTCCTTACTTAGATATCTGTGCTGTAATATTTGGCGCCCGATATTTGAATAACCCCATGAACTGCCAATGGAATGGTAATTGGCAAGGGGGCGTGTAACATCGCTGTGACACTGCCCAATCCGCTACGGACAATGTCAACAGCAAGAGCTGGAGAGAGGAGATCATGTGCGCGCGCACGCTCTCACTCTTCAGCTCTCGGCAGGCAAGTACAAGACTGTGATCTCAGGTGAGAGATCAGTCTTATCGTCCTTGTCTGCTGAGAGCTAAAGAGTGAGAGCGTGCGTGCGCGCACAGCTCTGATGCCATGGAACAGAAGAAGAAGAATTCACACTCTTCTTCTCCTCTTGTGTTCCTTAGTGGTGGCGGAGCTGCGCGCACGTGCTCTCTCCAGCTCTTGCTGTAACGCTGACCATAGCTGATTGGACAGTGTCATGGCGATGTTACACGCCCCCTTGCCAATTACCTCCCCATGGACAGTTCATGGGGTTATTTAAATATCGGGCGCCAAATATTACAGCACCGATATCTAAATAACGAAGGAGGCTAAGAAAAAAAATCTAAAGTGCCCCAGAGTTTGTGCAGCCCTTCCCATTACATGCTGCACTCAGCTGTACATGTATGGGGAGGTGAAAGGTTCTCTTTAAAAGAAAGGTGTTATAATTTTTTTTTTTTATTTGATATGTTTTATTTTATGGGCCTAATTTTTCTAATTATTTTAATATGTTTCCGAAGGTAGCTATTTATTCATATGTTTGTACGTCTGTGGGGGCAGCCATCTTTATTTTTATTTTTCATACTGCTCATTTTTGTTTTGCGGGTTCCGCTGGACCATTTGGAATACGTCGTAGATTCGTTGGACTACTTCGCTGATTTAAGCTTTTTTTTTTATAAAATGGTTAAAGTGGATTCTGTGGAAGAGTTGTCATTTCAATAAAATACATTTCTTTATGTCTCTGTTTTTTAATACTTCATTACCGCCTTAGTAATGGCTGCTGTCTGATTGAGAGCGTCCATTACTAAGAAGGGGCTTAGTGTTAGTCAGAAATAAACCCCTGACGAAGCACGAGCGAAACGCGCGTTGGGTCAAGCAGAGGTCCCCCGTCCTGGTCCGGATCTCCCACTCATCTCATATCATGTAGGTGTAGGTACATTGCTCAGTGTGCTATATGTACTTAGGACTGCATTCTAGATTGCTGACTATTCACACTATTCATACGTGTCCATCTGTGCAAATGTATTATGCCTAGCACTTGCTTAAATAGTTTATATATGTGCACTTTAGCTACACTTGGGAGTTGATTGTGACCATATTTTACTATCTGGGGGTCGCTCTGCTTTTTTGTTCTGATTCCATCCCTGTTCGAGGGCTCCTGGTATTTTAATATATTTAATTGTTTGTATGTTGTCTCTGTGTCTAAATTAACTTCAATAAAGAATGTTTTACATATTTTTTCAATTATTTGGTCGTGACTTGTTTCTTTTTCTGGGCTTGTTATCTAGTCACTAGGACCACTAGTATATTTTGGGGTATTATTCGGTTTTCCAGAAATAAGGCTAGCACTAACCCCTATTATTACCCCGGTACCCACCGCCACCAGGAGTACTGGGAAGAGCTGGGTACGATCCAGCACCCGAGGGCGGGTACTGGGGTGGCCGCAGGCTGGTACTATCAGGCTCGGAATGGCCAAAAACCATGGCCCTTCCCACCCTGGTAATGCTAGGCTGCTGCTGCTTTATTGTATCTGGCTGGTTATGAAAAATGGAGGGGATCTCACATAATTTTTTTTCTATTTATTTTTTTAAAAAGACGTGGGGTTCCCGCTATTTTTCACAACCAGCCAGATACAATACAGCAGCTGCAGCCTAGCATCACCAGGGTGGGAAGGGCCACGTTTTTTATCCCTTCCCAGCCTGGTAAAACCAGCCTGTGGCCGCCCTGCTGCCTTACCGTCGCTTCAGATGGTCGGGTACTGGATCCTACTACTCTCGCGGCAGTGAGAACCGGGGTAATAATAGGGGTTAGTGATAGCCTTTTTACTGGCTATCACGAAGCCCCTTCTTAGTAATGGACGCTCTCAATCAGACAACAGCCATTACGAAGGCCATAATAAAGTATTAAAAAAAACAGACATAAGAAAAACTTTTATTGAAATCTAAACTCCCCCTTGCAACCCTCTTTCACCATTTTTTTTTTTTTTTAAAAAGTAGCTCATCGGAGTAGTCCAAAGAATCTACGACGTAGTCCAAACGCTCCAGCGGAACCTACCAAAAAAAAGCAGTATAAAAATTTTAAAAACTTACATTTGCCACAATAGTCACTCGATATAACTATACTGTAATCACTTATATGGTCTGCAGATATCTTGTGTATAACTGGCATCTACCTCTATAAGGTCACTACATGGTGGTAATATTGGTCTATATATAGTGTGATTTATTCACGAACAGTATGGTGGGTTTTTTCTGACACTATGTTGTAGTAATATGTGATCATGGTTTGGTAGTTTTATTCAGTAACCGTATGGAAGTATTATTCAGTAACAGTATGGGGGTATTATTCAGTAACAGTTTGGGGGTATTATTCAGTAACAGTATGGGGGTATTATTCAGTAACCGTATGGAGGTATTATTCAGTAACAGTATGGGGGTATTATTCAGTAACAGTATGGAGGTATTATTCAGTAACAGTATGGGGGTATTATTCAGTAACAGTATGGGGGTATTATTCAGTAACAGTATGGGGGTATTATTCAGTAACAGTATGGGGGTATTATTCAGTAACAGTATGGGGGTATTATTCAGTAACAGTATGGAGGTATTATTCAGTAACAGTATGGGGGTATTATTCAGTAACAGTATGGGGGTATTATTCAGTAACAGTATGGGGGTATTATTCAGTAACAGTATGGGGGTATTATTCAGTAACAGTATGGGGGTATTATTCAGTAACAGTATGGGGGTATTATTCAGTAACTGTATGGGGATATTATTCAGTAACTTTATGGGGATATTATTCAGTAACAGTATGGGGGTATTATTCAGTAACAGTATGGGGTATTATTCAGTAACAGTATGGAGGTATTATTCAGTAACAGTATGGAGGTATTATTCAGTAACAGTATGGAGGTATTATTCAGTAACAGTATGGGGGTATTATTCAGTAACAGTATGGGGGTATTATTCAGTAACAGTATGGAGGTATTATTCAGTAACAGTATGGGGGTATTATTCAGTAACAGTATGGGGTATTATTCAGTAACAGTATGGAGTTATTATTCAGTAACAGTATGGGGGTATTATTCAGTAACAGTACGGGGGTATTATTGGTAATGTTGGTCTTACAATCTATGTAAATTATTGTGGTGTGGGCTGTGGGGAAGTGTGAGTGGCAGCAGATGATCAGGCTAAGAGACAGTCTGCAGCGTGGCATGTGATGCACTTTGACATGTAGGTGATACTTACGTGTGGTATGTGGGCCCATAACTTGTGTACAGCCCAGGGCCTAAGATCATATTAATCCACCACTGGCATCGAGCCAGCACAGGCAGACCACTACAATACAGCAGGTAGAGCAAAGAAACCAGCCCAGGACGTGCCGCTTCAAAACAGCGCTAAGCGCGATCCGTCCTGGACTGGCCTGAATGTAATTGCAGAGAGTGACACCGCAAATGAGACTGGCTGCCAAGGAGAGATATGGGGCAATGCAGGGCAGACTGTACTATTTGCACTGCACTGATTGGCAGTAAGAATAATTCTTTAAATATTTTCCATACTTCAAACAGCACTTTAAGGCTGTGTTCACACTGAGTTTTTTGCAGGAGGAAAATTCTGCCTCAAAATTCTGTTTGGGATTTCGAGGCAAATTTTGTCCTTCCTGCACGTCGTTTGCCGTGATTTTCACCGCGTTTTTCGCTCGCGGCCATTGAGTGCTACGGGCAAAAAAATCAGCGAAATACCCTTTCTCTTCCGCCCATTGATGTCAATGGGAGGTCAGAGGCGTAAACGCGCGAAGATAGGGCATGTCCCTTCTTTCTCGGGAGGCATTTTCGGCCGGTATTTGACGAGTTTTGCGGAGCGGTTTCCGCGCCCAAAAACTCGTCAAAATACTCCATGTGAACAGGGCCTAACAAATAAACATCAAATGCTTTCCTATTTAAAAAATGTATATATTGCGTGTTCGATGTGTAAAGCTAGGAATGAGAAAACTCCGATAGATTTGGGGGGGGGGGGCGCCTTTTTATAGTTCGCCTCAGGCGGCAGACAGGCTAGGTTCACCCCTGCGCATGGCTCACCCAAAAGACAAGGATTGTACGTTCTTTTCATATGCACAAAAATCTTATAGTAGAATAGATTATATCCTGCTACACCATACTCTACTACCCATGGTACTACACATGTCAATTGGTAACATATTCCTATCGGCTCATGCTCCAGTTTACTGTTTGATCCGGCTTACACAACATGGAAGAAAAGCATTTACCTGGCGTCCTAACGAGTCTCTCTTGAACGATACTTTGTGTTTGATTGAACTGAAGCAGACCATAGCCAACTTCATTGTGGATCATTCTCATGATCCATCCTCCCCAGCAATCAAATAGGAAGCACTTAAATGTGTCCTTAGAGGTATTTTTTTATAAAGCACGGCTCTCGTATAAAAAAAGAAACGGCTTTCCGCCTTAATGGTCTGCTTACACAATTACAAACTTTGGAAGCTCAACATAAACAAACTTTACAAGAAACTACACTTAGAGAGCTCACCAAGGTTTGTCAAGACATACAAACCCTTTTGGATAAAAACAGCGCCCGTCTCCATCAGGTATGCTCCCTTGTCTTTTATGAATGGGGTATCAAAGCTGGAAAATCTCTAGCGAGAGCCTTATGCGATCGTACAGCCGTCTCATATATTCCTTCCATAAAAACGTCTATAGGTAGTTTAGCTCATCTGACGAATGACATATGATCCCTAGTTCACCTAGATCAGGTGGGTTTTGTTCCACAGCAGGAGGCACGAGACAATACCCTGTCAACTTTCTCACTGCTGCATCATGTGAAGAAAAATGGTATTTAGTGTATGCTTCTTTCTTTGGATGCCGAGAAAGCTTTTGATAGGGTGGACTGGGGGTTCCTGGGGGCCATCCTGTCTCAAATTGGACAGGGTCAGTTGATGAGAAATTGTATATTCTCCCTGTTTAACAGACCTCAAGTGAGAGTTAAAATTAATGGTACCCTATCCACTCCGTTCAGAATTATTAATGGTACGAGGCAGTGTTGTCCTCTTTCCCCTTTATTGTTCGCCTTAGTTATGGAATAGTTATTAGTAGCGGTCAGACACCACAGTGACATCAGGGGACTTCAGATTGGTCAGACTCACTTTAAAGCTGAGGACCTATTATATTATATCACTCATCCCCATTTACCTTTACCATCGCTGATGAAAAACATTATACATATAGTTCCATTAGCAACTTTAAGATGAATCTATCCAAAAGTGAGGCACTGAATCTAATGTCACCCTAGATCCCCTCTTAGTGCAACAACTGAGTCATAATTACTACTTTCATGGAAGGCTAACTCACTCTAGTACCTGGGAATTCAGATGCTGGCGAATTTAGCAGATACCTATCCTCTTAACTTCACTCCTATTCTCCAATCCCTTAGGGCTGACCTTTTCTATATGTGAGGACTTTTCCTGGCTCGGCAGAATCAATATTGTTAAAATGAATGTTCTTCCACGTTTGATGTATCTTTTTCAGACTGTCCCTTGTACATTGCCCAAGCAGTTCTTTCTTTCATTCAATAAGGCCCTTAACAGATTTATTTGACAGGCTAAACCCCCAAGAATAGCAAAGGCCACTAGAATCTTAGATTTGGTTTCACCACAGTGAGTCTAAACTTTGGGTAAAACTAGAGGAATTCTTATCGCTAGTACCACTGACTGTCCTCCCATGGTTGAGATCTCAACTCTACTCTACTGTAGAGAACTCTCGACTCCCATTTATTGCGGGACAACTGATTGCAGTTTGTAAAAGTTATGGGAAACATTCAATCCTGATACCTCCTGATGGCCCACTGACTCCAGTCTCTAACAATAGGTCATTCCCCACGGGCTTAGCAGTTTCTTTCTGATCCTACTCGTCGAGACCTTCACCGTTAACCTTCCAACACCTCTTAACGGACCAGGGTCTAAAACCTCTCGACTCCATTATCCCAGGGGAAGAACATTTTTTGACAAAATTCTGGGATTACTTACAATTAAAACTTTTCTACAATGACAATAAAACCAAGTTATGTTTGCATAGAACACTGACACCTTTTGAAAATGTGTGCCTCTTACCCACACCTCCAGTTAGGATGATATCCATCATTTATAATATACTTCTAGAACTAAATAAAGACACACTCCCCTTGTTCACTACAGGTTGGGAGAGGGAACTGACACCCACACCCTCTGCCTCTGACAGGTCTAAAGAGTTTGCACTGTGCCATACATTTTCTATTTCATGTAAAGCTCAGGAAACAAATTATAAAATAATGTCCCGTTGGTATAGGGTCCCTGTTTTGTTGCACTCTTTTTACCCTTCACTGTCAGAGGAATGTTGGCGTTGTAGGGGTGAACATGGAACTATGTTATGTATTAGGTGTGGATGCCCTCGAATCCAAACTTTCTGGATAAGGATGGTGGACCTTATTAAAAAAATAATGGGAAGTGACATACCTAATACTCCAGCCGCATTGCTAATCTCCATGGTGCCAGGTTCCATTATTGCAAATGTGCGGAGCTAGGTTAGCTTTTTATTGATAGCAGCTAGAACTATTATTCCCCGACTTTGGAATTCTGAGAGGACTCCCTCGATACATGAGTGGTTCCAGGAGGTGATTCAATTGCAAAGGATGGAAGAGGCTGTAAGGCCCAATAACCGTGCAACACGGTCTACTTATATGATTTGACAAGACTGGGCAGACTTCTGCTCCTCCTCCGAGTATTTATCATATTCGTGATATGGCTTAGGAGGAAATTAGACTGCTCTGGGCAATCATGATGTGGACAGATTTCACATGAAATGTCTATCAAAGCGTGGAATGGCTTTTTCACCCATGGTACTCTACTTTGTATTTCTTCCACTCTCACACACACCTCAAAATAGCGTTATATACCTCTTCTTGCCAACTTCTTGGGCTGCTTATAGTCTCAGGGTATGTGCACACGACCTCTTTTCAGGCGTAATGAAGGCATTTTACGCTTCGATTACGCCTGAAAAGATGGCTCCAATACGTCGGCAAACATCTGCTCATTGCTTGCAATGGGTCTTACGATGTTCTGTGCAGACAAGATGTAATTTTACGCGGCTTGTCAAAAGAAGTGCAGGACACTTCTTGGGACGTTTTTGGAGCCATTTTCTCGTAGACTCCAATGAAAACAGCTCCAAAAATGGCCGTAAAAAATGCAGCGAAAACGCCGCAAAAAACACGAGTTGATCAAAAAACGTCTGAAAATCAGGAGCTGTTTTCCCTTGAAATCAGCTCCGTATTTTCAGACGTATTTTGTTAATCATGTGAACATACCCTAAGTGTATTATGATTATCAGTCACCGTGGTGCTAATATATGCTCCTATATTAATATATGCTACTGTACTTGATATGTTTATTTGTTATTTTTCAGTGTTTTGTCTTTTCCAGTGTATTGTTTTTTCTGGTAGCTCACAGCATACTGACTATACATTCTATGCTTGCTCGACCACTGGAATGGATATTGAGCTTATCTGCTGACCCTACACAACTTCGAGATACTCTTTATAGTATGTATATTTTCTATTGAATACCTGTTCAATTCCTGAATATATGTCCTGCTGCGTCAGGGAACATGCATTATCTCTTTGATTTGTATGGTGTTCACTGTGATTGCTTTCTTCTGCTCTATTCCTTGCTGTAACTACTGCATTTTGAATTGCTGTTTGTAATATGTTTCTGTTTTGAAAAAATACAATTAAGAATTAAAGAATGTAAAAAAACAAAACAAAACTTTTTATTCCAACAATTGTATAAGAAGAACTAGATATTATAATTTAATTTGTTGATATAATATGAATAAGTATGGGACAGTTGACTGTGCAATCAGTCTGGACTCTAGTATACTGAAACACCAGATATTCATGCTTGTTTTCTAATGTTACACTCATGGTGTTATGGAATCACTAGTTGAGCAATTCCCAGAGAGAAAGTTGATGGAATTGCTATGTAAGTGATTTCCCAAATGCAGCTGGAGACTATCTGGAACAAGCGTGCAAGTAAATCCGCTACCTCAAATCCGTCACAACTCTGATCGGCAGAGCCCCCCGCAAGGCAAGTTGGAATTGGCTGCACAGAACCCAGGTTGCTTTAAAAGAGTACAGTGTTGGACAAGAGGTGCAATGCAGGCAATACCAGAACAGATAACAAAACAGCCAGAGGGAGAACAGAAAGCTCAAATCACAAAGCTAGAGGATATCAGGAATTGTCGAGGTCAAAACCAGCAGGGAGCAGAATGTTCAAATCAGTAAACAAAGGGGAAATCCAGAGATAAACCGAGGTCTAGCTCCAAAATTCCAAATAGTCAAAGGTACAGAGTAAAATCAGAAGCTTGATCAAACACATGCAAACAAGGAAAATCACAAGCAAAGAAGACTGGACTGGACTAACCCAAACTTAAATACTCCACTCTTCAATCTAAGACAGAGAAGTATGATAGGTTCTGCAACTAAAACCAGAGCCACCCAGAAACTAGACTAGTAGTCATGTGTCGCTGAAGAATTTACGTTGTCCGTTAACGTTGGACATTATCTGCATTTGTCTATGAGTTCCAAATTAATGAATGCTCCCTCAATGCTGGATCTGAGAGAGGCCGGCCGGCCAGAGAGAGACCATGACACGCAGCGTCAGTGTTCAAACAGTCTCTTCCCTAGGGGGCGGATCCATCATTATTTATAGGAAAATCAGAGTAGGCGTCAGCCTGTAACTTGCAAACATAAACATTTTAAATATGGTAATATCCAAACTCCCCATATATCTTTAGCCATAAGAAATACAATGTCATCACGTTTTCTCACGTTGCCTTTGTAACAGCTGAATGCAAAGTCATAAACCAAACGACTTAGAATAGTATAGCCATCCCGCCCTGTAGGCTGTTGTGTCTTTGAGCTTTAGAGATTCCGGCAAGTGAAACCAAATCTCGCGAGATTACGGAACTAAACGGTCAGCGTCATGCACTCCTCTGTACAACGCCCACTTGGTCGAAAGTAAAAATACGCCCACTTGGGCATTAAGAAAGCTCATTAGCATAAACCAAAATCGCTCCTCACGTTGTGAAAATAGATAGTTTTTTTTAAATAAAAAGCATTACTGTCACCTACATTACAGCGCCGATCTCCTTATGTAGGAGATAGGGCACTTATAATGTGGTGACAGAGCCTCTTTAATATCCTGTGCTGTTTTCTTAAATGCTGATACTTTTGCAATCAAACATATTACAAGTTTAACCCCTTCCCTCTTTAGCCACTTTTGACCTTCCTGACCGAGCCTCATTTTTCAAATCTGACATGTGTCACTTTATGTGGTAATAACTCCGGAATGCTTTCACCTATCCAAGCGATTCTGAGATTGTTTTCTCGTGACACATTGGACTTTAAGTTACTGCCAAAATTTGCTCGATATGTTCAGTATTTAATTGTGAAAAACACCAAAATTTAGCGAAAAATTGCAAAAATTAGCATTTTTCTCAATTTAAATGTATCTGCTTGTAAGACAGGCAGTTATAACACACAAAATTGTTGCTAATTAACATCCCCCATATGTCTACTTTAGATTGGCATTGTTTTTTGAACATCCTTTTATTTTTCTATGACATCACAAGGCTTAGAACTTTAGCAGCAATTTCTCACATTTTCAAGAAAATTTCAAAAGGCCATTTTTACAGGGGGCAGTTCAGATGTGAAGTGGCTTTGAGGGCCTTATATATTAGAAACCCCCAAAAGGTCACCCAATTTTAAAAACTTCACCCCTCAAAGTATTCAAAACAGCATTTAGAAAATGTCTTAACCCTTTACACATGTCACAGGAATTAAAGCAAAGTAGAGGTGAAATTTACAAATTTAATATTTTTTTGCAGAAATAAATTTTTAGTACAATTTTTTTTATAACACAGAAGGTTTTACCAGAGAAATGCAACTCAATATTTGTTGCCCAGTTTCTGCAGTTTTAGGAAATATCCCACATGTGGCCCTAGCGTGCTACTGGACTGAAGCATCGGCCTCAGAAGCAAAGGAACACCTAGTGGATTTTGGGGCCTTATTTTTGTTAGAATAAATTTTAGGCACCATGTCAGGTTTGAAGGGCTCTTGCGGTGCCAAAACAGTCAAAATCCCCCAAAAGTGACCCCATCTGGGTAACTACACACCTCAAGCAAATTATCTAGGGGTACAGTGAGCATTTTGACAGGTTTTTTACAGAAATTATTGGAAGTAGGACGTGAAAATTAAAATCGACATTTTTTCAAAGAAAATGTAGGTTTAGCGATTTTTTTTCTGATTTCCTCAAGGACTAAAGGAGAAAAAACACCGTAAAATTTGTAAAGCAATTTCTCCCGAGTAAAACAATACCCCACATGTGGTAATAAACGGTTGTTTGGAAACACGGCAGGGCTGAGAAGGGAAAGAGCGCTATTTGGCTTTTGGAGCTCAAGTTTAGCAGGAATGGTTTGCGGAGGCCATGTCACATTTACAAAGCCCCTGAGGGGACAAAACAGTGGAAACCCCCCACACAGTGGAAACCCCCCACAAGTGACCCCATTTTGGAAACTACACCCATTGAGGAAATTATCTAGGGGTATAGTGAGCGTTTTGACCCAACAGGTTTTTTGCATAAATTATTGGAAGTAGGCCCTGAAAATGACAATCTAAATTTTTTCAAAGAAAATGTAGGTTTAGCTAATTTTTTCTCATTTCCACAAGGACTGAAGGAGAAAAAGCACCGTAAAATTTGTAAACTAATCTCTCCCGAGTAAAACAATACCCCACATGTGGTAATAAACGGCTGTTTGGACACACGGTAGGGCTTCGAAGGGATGGAGTGCTATTTGGCTTTTGGAGTTCACATTTAGCAGGAATGGTTTGCGGAGGCCATGTCACATTTACGAAGTCCCTGAGGAGACAAAACAGTGAAAACCCCCCACAAGTGACCCCATTTTGGAGACTACACCCATTGAGGAAATTATCTAGGGGTATAGAGAGCGATTTGACCACACAGATTTTTTGCAGAAATTATTGGAATTAGGCCCTGAAAATAAAAATCAACATTTTTTCAAAGAAAATGTAGGTTTAGCTTATTTTTACTAATTTCCACAAGGACTGAAGGAGAAAAAGCACCACAAAATTTTTAAAGCAATTTCTCCCGAGTAAAACAATGCCCCACATGTGGTAATAAACGGCTGTTTGGAGACACGGCTTGGCTTAGAAGGGAAAGAGTGCTATTTGGCTTTTGGAGATCACATTGAGCAGGAATGGTTTGCGGCGGCCATGTCACATTTGCAAAGCCCCTGAGGGGAAAAAACAATGAAAACGCCCAAAAAGTGACACCATTTAGGAAACTACACCTCTTGAGGAATTCATCTAGGGGCGTAGTGAGCATTTTGACTCCACAGATGTTTCATAGAATTTATTAGAATTGGGCAGTGAAAATAAAAACAATCCTTTTTCTTCAATAAGACGTAGCTTTAGCGCAATTTTTTTCATTTTCGCAACAAATAAAGGAAAAAAAAGAACCCAACATTTGTAAAGCAATTTCTCCCGAGTACGGCAATACCCCATATGTGGTCATAAACTTTTGGGCACACGGTAGGGCTCAGAAGGGAAGGACCACCATTTGGAGTGCAGATGTTGCTGGATTGGTTTCTGGGCGCCTGTGGGCCCAAAACAGTGGAAACCCCCCAGAAGTGACCAAATTTTGGAAACTACACCCTCAATGCATTTACCTAGGGGTGTAGTGAGCATGTTAACCCTGCAGGTGTTTTGTAGAAATTAGTGTGAACTCGATGTTGCAGAGTGAAAATGGGATTTTTTCCACAGATATGTGGACAATATGTGGTGCCCGGCTTGTGCCACCATAACAAGACAGCTCTCTAATTATTATGCTGGGTTTCCTGGTTTTAGAAACACCCTACATGTGGCCCTAATCTCTTGCCTGAACAGTCGACCAGGCTCAGGAGTGAAAGCGTACCATGTAAAATTGAGGCCTAATTTGGCGATTTACAAAGTATTGGTTCACAACTGTAGAGGCTCAGATGTGAAATAATAAAAATAAACCCCTGGGAAGTGACCCCATTATGGAAACTGCACCCCTCAAGGCATTTATTAAGGGGTGTAGTGAGCATTTTCACCCCACAGGTCTTTTCCATAAATGAATGCGCTGTGGATGGTGCAAATTAAAAATTTATATTTTTCCCTATATATGCCATTCAGTGGCAAATATGTTGTGCCCAGCTTATGCCACTGGAGACACACACCCCAAAAATTGCTAAAAGGGTTCTCCCGGGTATGACGGTGCCATATATGTGGAAGGAAACTGCTGTTTGGGGACGCCGTAGGGTTCAGATGGGAGGAAACTCCATTTGGCTTTTGGAGCGTGGATTTTGCTTGGTAGTAGTTTTGTTTGGAGTCTTACTGGTGTTTCCGTTTATAATGTAGGGCATATGTAAGCCGGGCGGAGTATATAAGGGGCATAGTCAGGTGGTATAATAATGGGGTAAAAAAAAACAATAAAATGATCCATAGATGTGTGTTACGCTGTGACACAATCATTTCTGCACAGGCCGGTGTCGCACTGATATATGGCGTCCTTTATTATCCCCCTTTTGATCCACACTCCGCGCCTTTGCAGTTTGGGGAATTTTGCTGGGAAAGTGTTGTCCTGGTATAATACAGGCACCGTCGCTTCCAGCGGATATGTTTGGGCCCTCCCTTTCCTGGTTCCCTAATTTTAGGTCCTTGATAAATCGCCTCTTCAAACAGAAGAAATGTTCCCCTCGGGCACAACTGCATATTTTTTTATTTCCTGACTTATTGGAGCCATAACTAATTTTATTTTTCATAGACGTAGCGGTATGAAGGCTGGTTTGTTGCGGGACGAGCTGTAGTTATTATTGGTACCATTTTGGGGTACATGCAACTTTTTGATCACCTTTTATAGTATTTTTTGGGATGCCAGGTAAACAAAAAAACGCAATTCTGGCACAGCTTTTTTCATTTTTTTTTATACAGCGTTTACCATGCGTTATAAATTACATGTTAACTTTATTCTACGGGTCAGTACGATTCCGGCGATACCTATTTTATAGGACTTTTTTATGTTTTACAACTTTTTGCACAATAAAATTACTTTTGTAAAAAGAATGTATTTTTTCTGTCGCCAAGTTGTGAGGACCATAACTTTTTAATTTTTTTGTCAACGGAGCTTTATGAGGGCTTGTCTTTTGCGGGACGAGCTATAGTTTTTATAGGTACCATATTTGGTATACGTGCGACTTTTTGATCACTTTTTATTCTAACATTTGTAGGGCAAAGTGACTAAAAAACAGAAACTCTGGTAACGTTTTTTACGTTTTTTTTTACGCTGTTCACCGCGTGCAATAAATAATATAATATTTTGATACCTCAGGTCGTTACGGTCGTGGCGATACCAAATACATATGGTTTATTATTATTTTTCAATAATAAAGGACTTGATAAGAGTAAAAGGGGGATTGTGTTTTATTTGATTACTTGAAACTTTTATTGTTTTCAAACTTTTATTATTTGCACTTTTTTTTACACTTTTTTATACTTTTTTTACACTTTTTCTCAAGTCCCACTAGGGGACTTGAAGGTCCAACGGTCAGATTTTTTTTTTTCTAATACATTGCACTACCTATGTAGTGCAATGTATTAGATCTGTCAGTCATTCACTGACAGCAAGCCGATTAGGCTTCGCCTCCCGGCGGGGCCTAAATCGGCTTCCGTAATGGCAGAGCAGGAGACAATTGTGTCTCCTGTTGCCATAACAGCAGTCGCCAGTCCTGATTGCCTGTCAGGGCTGGCGATCTGCTAGTAACCGCTACGATGAAGCAATCGCTTTCGATTGCTGCATCGAAGGGGTTAATGGCAGGGATCGGATTTAGCTCCGGTTCATGCCGTTACAGGTGGATGTCAGCTGTACAGTACAGCTGACTTCCACCGGTGATGACGCCGGATCAGCTCCTGACCCGGCGCCATCTTGCCGGCAGCCACGGAAGCCGATCAGGCTCCGCCGCCGGGCGGATCTTGACCGGCTTCGGTGCTAGGCAGACCGGGAGGCCAGTATTAGGCCTCCGGTTGCCATTGCAGCCACCGGAACCCCGGCAATTTCATTACTGGGGTTCCGATGAGCTGCAAACACCTTAAGTGCAGCGATCGCGTTTGAGCGCTGCACTTAAGGGGTTAATGGCGGGGATCGAAGCTAATTTCGGTCCCCGCCGTTACAGCCGGATGTCAGCTGTAAGATACAGCTGAGATCCGGTGATGATGGCACCGGCTCAGCTTCTGAGCCGGTCCCAAACATTCGGCGTAAATGTACGGCAAGATGCGGGAAGTCAATGCTTTCCATGACGTACATTTACGGCAAATGTCGGGAAGGGGTTAAACATAATATATCTCTATCTAAATAGCTGATTATAGTCTGGATAAGGTACATACTCCTGGTCTCCTGAGTGGCAACCACTTATATGCTTTAAATCCACATATATGACGTATATGTTGGGTTGAAGCACATCCCTGGAGTGATTTAACACTCCTGCAATCCAGGAGAACAAGATTATGTCCCGTCCGGTGGCATTCATTGATGCCAACAGCTTTATCAGTTAGATTACCACGTATTGCACCTTTTAGACCCTGCATCATCATTTACTAGCTGTAGTCTGCACTGGGAGCTGCCAGTTGCTTTTACCCCCACACAATATACATATTTTGTGTCTCTTCCCTCACAGTCGGTGAGGTTTACAGCATCAAACAACATGTCATTTTTATTAACCTGACCTATGTTTACACATCACACACTGTCATTGGGGTATCATCTAATCATGGACGGCAGTATTCCTGACCTGAGATCTATTTTCCGTAGCGCTTCCCTCTTTGAGTATCTTACATGGTTAAACAGCCAGGGAACCAATGCCCACGCTGCTATTACAAGAGAGACAACTCCAGGAGAGTTAGGGTTATGCGCTAGGGAAAAGAGATGGGACTGCAAGGCCAAGGCAATAACTTCATCTATCTTCAGATCTGGCATTGTTTTTGAAGACAGAGGGGAATGGATACATATACAACAGTACAGCAAGTTAGTCAATACTGATATAACTTGATGTTTGATAAACTTGTCATAAAAGTCTTCTTCTATCTCATCATTTAGACCATAGGTAAAGTAGAGATGACAGAGAAGATGAAGGTTACCCGGAGCTTGACGAGACCCATAGTTCAGCATCGTGATTGAGGACCTTTCAGCAGTGACTGGCGTTTATCCAAGTTGTCTTTCCTTCCAATTTAACGGATGTGGAAGTTGTGAGTTGGACTTGGTACGGACCGTCACAGTGCGGCTCTAGTGCTTTACGGTGTCTTTTTAAACACGCCCAGTCCCCGGCTGTGAATAATGTCCTCCTTTCACTTAGGATGTGGAATGGAATCATAAACATATTTATACATCTGCGTGAGCCGTTTTTTCAGAGCTCCCACATAACTTGTGAGGTCAGAGTACAATAGGCAGGCACTCAGTCCATGGTTTATGGGTTACAGCCATGACCTTCTGGATTATTAACTTCAACGTCCCATTCAACCTTTCTACCTTCCCACTGCTCTGGGGATACGTGGTGTGAAAAGCTGCTCTATGCCCAGAACCTGCAAGATATCTTGGAGTTCATTGTTAAATTGATAAAAGATATGGCTCAACCAGCCATTATTTCCAGAAACAGGCAAAAGCAAGTGATTGGCGACAGTAGAGGTGTATCAGAGTGAACGAGGTTTCTCAAACACTCCAAGACCACCCTCCCTGTTTATTGTATAATATTTCGCTACACCCTTGCCAATAGATAACAATCTATCCAGATCCAACGCGTTTCAGCAACACATCAAGAGTGATGCCTCATCAGGGATTACTAGATAGCAATTTCAGTTAGAATTGTTAGGTTACAAAAGCTGGATAGCACTGTATATGTGCAGATTTTAGCCTCCAGACGCGTGAACGGCTCTGATACAATGACCGCATACGCGCCCGAGAAGCTGCAGGCTTATACGATTGAGAGCCCGCCCTCATTCCAATCGTCACCGGAGCAGCCGCCAATCCGCATACAACACGCACATTGTGACGTGCCGGAGGCGGCGCCTCACGACACAGACAACCAATGAAGGTATCTGGACGACAAGCGTCCATAGTTACTAGGGGACGCTAGACGCGGCTCCTAAACTGCTGTCAAAATCAAACAGCAAGGAATGGAAAAGGAACGAATGTCCCTCCTATCACACATAACACCGTCCCCAAACAAACGGGGTAGTGTGAGGTGGAGGAGATAAGTATCACGGGAGTCGTCAAGAGAAGACTGACCCCCAGTGATTCCATAGTTGCCTAGCAACTTATCGTTACCCTACTAGCCAGGGATAAGACTCAGATAGAAGATGGACATAGCCCAATATCCCACAAGGACTATGTATAGAAGTCCTATACGAGCCTCCTCCCAAACAGAAACGGAGGGTGCCCGGCGGAGGAAAAACCCCCATCCATAGTCGCTCCCTAAATCTCAAGATGCGATAGGTAGACATAAAAAGTAAATAGAAAGGAAAAAAGTCAGCAAGTGGAGAATAATGCACCCACAAATCGCAATAAAAAACGCATAGTATGAACAGGGACTGAAATACCATTTATCAGTCAAAATATTGATATATTCACAGGGACATCCCCAATTCTCAGAGATGCCCCTGTCAGTCAAAATACTATATATTGGTATATTCACAGAGATAGCTGGGAGTAACCACAATAACAACTAATCGCAGTAGACACAAACGACTCGACAAAGAAGAATGAGAAATAAGAGGCGCAATGTATCTAGAGAAAACAAGAATAGGAGATTTGTTCATTCAATCCATGAGGATTTATGGTCTGCATCCTAAAAATCCATTCAGCCTCCTTTTGTAAAATTTTCTTGTCCAGATCCCCCCCTCTCGCGAGCGGTCTGACATATTCAATTCCCTGAAAGCCAAGAGCAGTAACATCCCCATCGTGACAGGACCATACGTGTCTTGATACCGGGGTGTCCACCTTCCTTCTGACATCCCCAATGTGGTCACGGATCCTTCTCCTAAACTCCCTTTTTGTTTTACCCACGTACTGTAGACCACATCTACAGGTAATCATGTATACAATGCCTTTCGTTTTACAGTTGATATATGATCTATTGTCAAATGTTTTACCAGTTTTCGTGCTACTGAAATTCCTGCTACATATAATGGACACACATGCTTTGCATGTTCCACATCTAAAGGTACCTTTTAGACTGTTCTCCAACCAAGTACTGCACTGTGCCTGTGGTAGTAGATGACTATGAACCAAACGGTCCCTAAGGTTCCGCCCCCTCCTGTATGTAATAAGCGGGGAGTCTCCTACCAGGTCCCCCACATCGGGGTCTGCCTTAAGGATGCCCCAGAAACGTTTAAGAACTTCCCTCACCTCTCTACTGGCAGAGTCAAAAGTACCGATCACCCTGATCGACTCTTCCTCCACTCTCTTCGGTTTAGGGTTCAGGAGATCGTTCCTGTTGCAACCCAAGGCATTTTGATATGCCCCTCTCAGTACATCCCTGGGGTACCCCCTATGTCTGAATCTATTCTCCAGGTCACGTGCCGATACCCTAAAGTCCGAAATGGTGGAACAATTTCTACGTGCCCTGAGATACTGGCCCTTCGGTATTCCTCTCTTCAGACTAGTTGGGTGCCAGCTTTCCCAGCGCAGTAAACTATTGGTCGCCGTCTCTTTGCGGTACATGTTCGTCTGTAGCATCCCTGTGTCAGTTTTGGAAATCAGAATATCCAAAAATGTAATTTTGGTATCTTGGATTTCAGATGTAAAAAATAGTCCCAATTCATTGGCGTTCAGCATCTCCACAAACTCCTGAAAATCCTGCCTAGTCCCTGTCCACAAAATCAAAATGTCATCTATAAATCTAATCCAAAGTAGGATAGATGATGACCATCTGTCCATAAGGTCACTGAACACAACCTCTTTTTCCCACCACCCCAGATAAAGGTTGGCAAAGGTAGGAGCACAAGGGCTACCCATGGCCACTCCTCTGAGCTGGTGGTAAATCTTCTGATCAAATAAAAAGAAGTTGTGTTCTAAAACAAATCTCAACAGTTCAATGGTAAATTTATTATGGGCCTGATATTGTATCCCTTTATCCATTAGGAAATATTCAATGGCTCTACATCCCTGATTATGTGGGATGGAGCTATATAGGGACTCAACATCCAAAGATGCCAACAAAACATCGCCATCGCAGCGTATACCCTCCAGTCTTCTCAGTACATCCATGGTGTCCCTCACGTATGATGGCAGGGACACCACGAATGGCCTGAGGACCTGGTCCAGGTAAAGACTCGCATTCTGCGTGAGGCTGTCAATCCCCGATACAATGGGGCGACCTTTCAAAGGATTCACCCCCTTATGTATCTTGGGCAGGCTATAAAATGTTGCCATTTGAGGGTGCTCCTTAAGTATAAAATTCATCTCTCTGTCATTAATAAGATTGCCTGATTTCGCTGGACCAAGGATGTTCAAAAGTTTATCTTTAAAGTTTGCAGTAGGATTGCTGGTAAGTACCCCATAACAATTACGATCATCAAGGATGTCATGGCACATTTTACTATATTGTGGTCGATTCATCACCACAATATTCCCCCCTTTGTCAGAGGGCTTTATAATGATATTATCATCCCTTTCTAAAGATAGTAGGCCAGCCATCTCATTGCTAGAAATATTGGAATAGTGTTCTCTTTGGTTGATCAATTTTAGCTGATCCTCAACCACCTTCACAAAAACATCAATCGGTGTGTTGTCACTTAGGGGTGCATATTTTGTAGATGGAACCCGTAATTCGGTAAATGGGCCCTTGCCCTCCTCCCTGTGACCCTCCTCCCACAGACCCTCCAATAGTCTAAAATGTGGGAGATCTTCCTCCATGATGCCCAGATCAAGACATTGTCGTTTATTATGCATCTTAAAAAACTTTTTCCACTTCAATTTTCTAGCAAAAAGGTTCAAGTCCTTGACCCAAGTAAAGAGATTAAATTTGTTGGTTGGGACAAATGATAGACCCTTACTAAGTACTCCCAATTCGTCTCTCGTGAGGTTACGTGTGGAGAGATTAACTACCTGGAGCCTATCACTTTCCCCTGATACGGTGCCTAAAGCTCCCTTCTGTCTCGCAGAAGGTACTCTGAAATCGGGTGGTTCTTGGCTAAAAAACCACCCCGCTGCTGACTCTTTCCTCTTCCTCTGCCTCTAATGTTGGGACGGGTCGGGTATCTCCCAGTCTCACTCCCTCCCCGACCTCTCCTAGGTGGGTTCCTACCAAATTCAGAGTCTGATTGTTCCTGCTCCGATGAAGATAAATCGGTGTCAGGCTCATGAGATACACCAGACCTGGCACTATAGTCAAAAATTCTACCTTCTTTGAAGTCCAACGTGTCACGTACAAACTGGAAATGCTTCCTTTCCTTAATGTGACACGTGAACTTCTCTATTGCTTGTTGTAAAACAACCTCTTTTCTTTCGTATTCCAGATTGTTGTTAAATTTTTTTACAGCAGCAATGCACTCCTTCAATTCTTGAGTGCTGCGTGCCAAATTGATATTCTCTTCCTCAAGTAAAATCCCCATAAACCTCAATGAAGACTCAATCGATTCTTTTTCCCACTTTTTTAAAAGTTCAGGTGAACGAACCCTTACTGCAGGAATAAGGGTGATTCTGAGGCCCCTCGGAACAATTTTATTTTTGATGTATGTCTCTAATGTTTGGATTTCCCACCAGGATCTAATATGGTCTTTATAAACTTTGGTAAGTTGTCGAAAAGAGGCAGTAACACTTAAATTTTGAGATTGCGATATGAGCTCTTTATCTGAGAAAACCTCCCTAGCATCTGTAAACCATTTTTCTGTATTGATATCGCTAGTTAGGAATCCTGCCATCCCCACTCAATAAGGAGTTAAATAAATGATTCACTGTATATAAGATAGCAAATGTCGTTCAAAAATGTAAATATATTCACCGCCTGATAGAACGATTAAAAATTGATTTTATTGTTAAATTGATAAAAGATATGGCTCAACCAGCCATTATTTCCAGAAACAGGCAAAAGCAAGTGATTGGCGACAGTAGAGGTGTATCAGAGTGAACGAGGTTTCTCAAACACTCCAAGACCACCCTCCCTGTTTATTGTATAATATTTCGCTACACCCTTGCCAATAGATAACAATCTATCCAGATCCAACGCGTTTCAGCAACACATCAAGAGTGATGCCTCATCAGGGATTACTAGATAGCAATTTCAGTTAGAATTGTTAGGTTACAAAAGCTGGATAGCACTGTATATGTGCAGATTTTAGCCTCCAGACGCGTGAACGGCTCTGATACAATGACCGCATACGCGCCCGAGAAGCTGCAGGCTTATACGATTGAGAGCCCGCCCTCATTCCAATCGTCACCGGAGCAGCCGCCAATCCGCATACAACACGCACATTGTGACGTGCCGGAGGCGGCGCCTCACGACACAGACAACCAATGAAGGTATCTGGACGACAAGCGTCCATAGTTACTAGGGGACGCTAGACGCGGCTCCTAAACTGCTGTCAAAATCAAACAGCAAGGAATGGAAAAGGAACGAATGTCCCTCCTATCACACATAACACCGTCCCCAAACAAACGGGGTAGTGTGAGGTGGAGGAGATAAGTATCACGGGAGTCGTCAAGAGAAGACTGACCCCCAGTGATTCCATAGTTGCCTAGCAACTTATCGTTACCCTACTAGCCAGGGATAAGACTCAGATAGAAGATGGACATAGCCCAATATCCCACAAGGACTATGTATAGAAGTCCTATACGAGCCTCCTCCCAAACAGAAACGGAGGGTGCCCGGCGGAGGAAAAACCCCCATCCATAGTCGCTCCCTAAATCTCAAGATGCGATAGGTAGACATAAAAAGTAAATAGAAAGGAAAAAAGTCAGCAAGTGGAGAATAATGCACCCACAAATCACAATAAAAAACGCATAGTATGAACAGGGACTGAAATACCATTTATCAGTCAAAATATTGATATATTCACAGGGACATCCCCAATTCTCAGAGATGCCCCTGTCAGTCAAAATACTATATATTGGTATATTCACAGAGATAGCTGGGAGTAACCACAATAACAACTAATCGCAGTAGACACAAACGACTCGACAAAGAAGAATGAGAAATAAGAGGCGCAATGTATCTAGAGAAAACAAGAATAGGAGATTTGTTCATTCAATCCATGAGGATTTATGGTCTGCATCCTAAAAATCCATTCAGCCTCCTTTTGTAAAATTTTCTTGTCCAGATCCCCCCCTCTCGCGAGCGGTCTGACATATTCAATTCCCTGAAAGCCAAGAGCAGTAACATCCCCATCGTGACAGGACCATACGTGTCTTGATACCGGGGTGTCCACCTTCCTTCTGACATCCCCAATGTGGTCACGGATCCTTCTCCTAAACTCCCTTTTTGTTTTACCCACGTACTGTAGACCACATCTACAGGTAATCATGTATACAATGCCTTTCGTTTTACAGTTGATATATGATCTATTGTCAAATGTTTTACCAGTTTTCGTGCTACTGAAATTCCTGCTACATATAATGGACACACATGCTTTGCATGTTCCACATCTAAAGGTACCTTTTAGACTGTTCTCCAACCAAGTACTGCACTGTGCCTGTGGTAGTAGATGACTATGAACCAAACGGTCCCTAAGGTTCCGCCCCCTCCTGTATGTAATAAGCGGGGAGTCTCCTACCAGGTCCCCCACATCGGGGTCTGCCTTAAGGATGCCCCAGAAACGTTTAAGAACTTCCCTCACCTCTCTACTGGCAGAGTCAAAAGTACCGATCACCCTGATCGACTCTTCCTCCACTCTCTTCGGTTTAGGGTTCAGGAGATCGTTCCTGTTGCAACCCAAGGCATTTTGATATGCCCCTCTCAGTACATCCCTGGGGTACCCCCTATGTCTGAATCTATTCTCCAGGTCACGTGCCGATACCCTAAAGTCCGAAATGGTGGAACAATTTCTACGTGCCCTGAGATACTGGCCCTTCGGTATTCCTCTCTTCAGACTAGTTGGGTGCCAGCTTTCCCAGCGCAGTAAACTATTGGTCGCCGTCTCTTTGCGGTACATGTTCGTCTGTAGCATCCCTGTGTCAGTTTTGGAAATCAGAATATCCAAAAATGTAATTTTGGTATCTTGGATTTCAGATGTAAAAAATAGTCCCAATTCATTGGCGTTCAGCATCTCCACAAACTCCTGAAAATCCTGCCTAGTCCCTGTCCACAAAATCAAAATGTCATCTATAAATCTAATCCAAAGTAGGATAGATGATGACCATCTGTCCATAAGGTCACTGAACACAACCTCTTTTTCCCACCACCCCAGATAAAGGTTGGCAAAGGTAGGAGCACAAGGGCTACCCATGGCCACTCCTCTGAGCTGGTGGTAAATCTTCTGATCAAATAAAAAGAAGTTGTGTTCTAAAACAAATCTCAACAGTTCAATGGTAAATTTATTATGGGCCTGATATTGTATCCCTTTATCCATTAGGAAATATTCAATGGCTCTACATCCCTGATTATGTGGGATGGAGCTATATAGGGACTCAACATCCAAAGATGCCAACAAAACATCGCCATCGCAGCGTATACCCTCCAGTCTTCTCAGTACATCCATGGTGTCCCTCACGTATGATGGCAGGGACACCACGAATGGCCTGAGGACCTGGTCCAGGTAAAGACTCGCATTCTGCGTGAGGCTGTCAATCCCCGATACAATGGGGCGACCTTTCAAAGGATTCACCCCCTTATGTATCTTGGGCAGGCTATAAAATGTTGCCATTTGAGGGTGCTCCTTAAGTATAAAATTCATCTCTCTGTCATTAATAAGATTGCCTGATTTCGCTGGACCAAGGATGTTCAAAAGTTTATCTTTAAAGTTTGCAGTAGGATTGCTGGTAAGTACCCCATAACAATTACGATCATCAAGGATGTCATGGCACATTTTACTATATTGTGGTCGATTCATCACCACAATATTCCCCCCTTTGTCAGAGGGCTTTATAATGATATTATCATCCCTTTCTAAAGATAGTAGGCCAGCCATCTCATTGCTAGAAATATTGGAATAGTGTTCTCTTTGGTTGATCAATTTTAGCTGATCCTCAACCACCTTCACAAAAACATCAATCGGTGTGTTGTCACTTAGGGGTGCATATTTTGTAGATGGAACCCGTAATTCGGTAAATGGGCCCTTGCCCTCCTCCCTGTGACCCTCCTCCCACAGACCCTCCAATAGTCTAAAATGTGGGAGATCTTCCTCCATGATGCCCAGATCAAGACATTGTCGTTTATTATGCATCTTAAAAAACTTTTTCCACTTCAATTTTCTAGCAAAAAGGTTCAAGTCCTTGACCCAAGTAAAGAGATTAAATTTGTTGGTTGGGACAAATGATAGACCCTTACTAAGTACTCCCAATTCGTCTCTCGTGAGGTTACGTGTGGAGAGATTAACTACCTGGAGCCTATCACTTTCCCCTGATACGGTGCCTAAAGCTCCCTTCTGTCTCGCAGAAGGTACTCTGAAATCGGGTGGTTCTTGGCTAAAAAACCACCCCGCTGCTGACTCTTTCCTCTTCCTCTGCCTCTAATGTTGGGACGGGTCGGGTATCTCCCAGTCTCACTCCCTCCCCGACCTCTCCTAGGTGGGTTCCTACCAAATTCAGAGTCTGATTGTTCCTGCTCCGATGAAGATAAATCGGTGTCAGGCTCATGAGATACACCAGACCTGGCACTATAGTCAAAAATTCTACCTTCTTTGAAGTCCAACGTGTCACGTACAAACTGGAAATGCTTCCTTTCCTTAATGTGACACGTGAACTTCTCTATTGCTTGTTGTAAAACAACCTCTTTTCTTTCGTATTCCAGATTGTTGTTAAATTTTTTTACAGCAGCAATGCACTCCTTCAATTCTTGAGTGCTGCGTGCCAAATTGATATTCTCTTCCTCAAGTAAAATCCCCATAAACCTCAATGAAGACTCAATCGATTCTTTTTCCCACTTTTTTAAAAGTTCAGGTGAACGAACCCTTACTGCAGGAATAAGGGTGATTCTGAGGCCCCTCGGAACAATTTTATTTTTGATGTATGTCTCTAATGTT
The DNA here is from genome assembly GCF_050947455.1 of Rhinoderma darwinii. Classification (NCBI taxonomy): domain Eukaryota; kingdom Metazoa; phylum Chordata; class Amphibia; order Anura; family Rhinodermatidae; genus Rhinoderma; species Rhinoderma darwinii. Next base: position 80,822,235 of record NC_134689.1, read on the forward strand.
TGGATTTCCCACCAGGATCTAATATGGTCTTTATAAACTTTGGTAAGTTGTCGAAAAGAGGCAGTAACACTTAAATTTTGAGATTGCGATATGAGCTCTTTATCTGAGAAAACCTCCCTAGCATCTGTAAACCATTTTTCTGTATTGATATCGCTAGTTAGGAATCCTGCCATCCCCACTCAATAAGGAGTTAAATAAATGATTCACTGTATATAAGATAGCAAATGTCGTTCAAAAATGTAAATATATTCACCGCCTGATAGAACGATTAAAAATTGATTTTATTGTTAAATTGATAAAAGATATGGCTCAACCAGCCATTATTTCCAGAAACAGGCAAAAGCAAGTGATTGGCGACAGTAGAGGTGTATCAGAGTGAACGAGGTTTCTCAAACACTCCAAGACCACCCTCCCTGTTTATTGTATAATATTTCGCTACACCCTTGCCAATAGATAACAATCTATCCAGATCCAACGCGTTTCAGCAACACATCAAGAGTGATGCCTCATCAGGGATTACTAGATAGCAATTTCAGTTAGAATTGTTAGGTTACAAAAGCTGGATAGCACTGTATATGTGCAGATTTTAGCCTCCAGACGCGTGAACGGCTCTGATACAATGACCGCATACGCGCCCGAGAAGCTGCAGGCTTATACGATTGAGAGCCCGCCCTCATTCCAATCGTCACCGGAGCAGCCGCCAATCCGCATACAACACGCACATTGTGACGTGCCGGAGGCGGCGCCTCACGACACAGACAACCAATGAAGGTATCTGGACGACAAGCGTCCATAGTTACTAGGGGACGCTAGACGCGGCTCCTAAACTGCTGTCAAAATCAAACAGCAAGGAATGGATGGGGGTTTTTCCTCCGCCGGGCACCCTCCGTTTCTGTTTGGGAGGAGGCTCGTATAGGACTTCTATACATAGTCCTTGTGGGATATTGGGCTATGTCCATCTTCTATCTGAGTCTTATCCCTGGCTAGTAGGGTAACGATAAGTTGCTAGGCAACTATGGAATCACTGGGGGTCAGTCTTCTCTTGACGACTCCCGTGATACTTATCTCCTCCACCTCACACTACCCCGTTTGTTTGGGGACGGTGTTATGTGTGATAGGAGGGACATTCGTTCCTTTTCCATTCCTTGCTGTTTGATTTTGACAGCAGTTTAGGAGCCGCGTCTAGCGTCCCCTAGTAACTATGGACGCTTGTCGTCCAGATACCTTCATTGGTTGTCTGTGTCGTGAGGCGCCGCCTCCGGCACGTCACAATGTGCGTGTTGTATGCGGATTGGCGGCTGCTCCGGTGACGATTGGAATGAGGGCGGGCTCTCAATCGTATAAGCCTGCAGCTTCTCGGGCGCGTATGCGGTCATTGTATCAGAGCCGTTCACGCGTCTGGAGGCTAAAATCTGCACATATACAGTGCTATCCAGCTTTTGTAACCTAACAATTCTAACTGAAATTGCTATCTAGTAATCCCTGATGAGGCATCACTCTTGATGTGTTGCTGAAACGCGTTGGATCTGGATAGATTGTTATCTATTGGCAAGGGTGTAGCGAAATATTATACAATAAACAGGGAGGGTGGTCTTGGAGTGTTTGAGAAACCTCGTTCACTCTGATACACCTCTACTGTCGCCAATCACTTGCTTTTGCCTGTTTCTGGAAATAATGGCTGGTTGAGCCATATCTTTTATCAATTTAACAATAAAATCAATTTTTAATCGTTCTATCAGGCGGTGAATATATTTACATTTTTGAACGACATTTGCTATCTTATATACAGTGAATCATATCTTGGAGTTCCTCTCCAGTCAAGTGAGTTCCTCTATCACTTTCTATTGTCTCAGGGACCCCATATCTACATACCACTTCTGAGATCAATCTTTTACTTTTGCTGTGGCCCTCGTTACTGGCCATGCCTCAGGCCACCCGGAGAACAGATATACACAGACCAGTACATGTTCATACTGTCCCACCTTTGGTAACTGAGTCAATCTGCAATCGCTGACATGGGTAGCCTGCCTTTACCATATGCCTCTTTGCAACCCGCACAGTTTTGCCTATGTTATGGCAGACACATATCATGCACCTCTGGACAAATCTGGCAGCATCACTTGCTGAAACCTGGGGTACCCACCATTTTGTCACCATTGCACACATTCCTTCTCTTGACACATTGGTCTTTGCATTAGTTGGGTTACCACGGGGAAGAGGACTCTGGGCAGGCACATCCTGTTACCCACTTTCCATATTCCATCTTCCCCTTCACTGGCACTTTTTGTCTGCCACTGTCCTTTTTCTTTTGTGGCTTGACTTGTAGTCTACTTAATATTATCATGTCTATGGGACCAGATGCTATGCTGGTCAAGAATACTACGTCCTCCCCTTTGAGGGACATGAGAGCCTCGTCCGCAAGTCTATTTCCCCTCACTTCAGGGGTAGCTTGCACTTTAGTAAGAGCTTGCACTTTGCGTATACCTACCTGCTTTGGCAGTGTCAGAACCTCAAACAGTTGTCTCACACTCTCAACATTATGGGTTTACCCGTGGATCCAGCAAAATCTCTGCTCCTCCAGATTAGGCCATAATCATGTGCAATACCAAAAGCATATCTAGAGTCAGTATATATATTTGCGGTTTTACCTTCAGTCAGTCTACACACCTCAGCGAGTACCTTCACCTCCACCTCCTGTGCCAAAATGGAGGGTGGGAGTGGTTCTTACTTTATTACCTCTGTTTCAGTAGTGACAGTATATACCCAGTCTTGTAGCATCCTTCATGGTGGTACCTGGAACCATCTACAAAAAACTCAAAAGCTGGATTAGATATTGGATCCTCTGTTACATTATTTATTTTAATGTTTTCATCTCTATTGTCATTATTTCAAGACAATTATGTTGATGACCTGTGTACTGGGGAATCAAATGCACTGGGAAATCCACTTCCCACGAGGCTGAAAATTCACTGTCTGCTATTTCCTGCGACTTATCCCATTCCCTCTCCAGTCTCCCATTGACCATGTAACTTATCCCTCTCTTCATCCTCTGTTGAACCCTGCGGAAGCAATGTAGCAGGGTTCAACACAGTACATCTCTGTATGGTTAGGTTAGATGGGGTAAGGAGACTGGTCTTATACTTAGTAGACCTATGCTTAGTGGGTGTTTGATGAAGAATCTCACAAACAGCATGGGGCACCATGAGAACTAGAATCTAATCTTAGCACTGTCTGTTGTATTTTCTTTGAGTAGACCAGCTGCTGCTACTACACAGATACAAGACGGTGGGTATGGCAGAAACTATAGCATGCTTCAGACCGTTAACGGCTTCAACTTCTTCTGTCAAAGTGAAGGGTTACTGCCCTATTGCATCGTATAGGGGTTGCATAAGGGCAGAAGCGGAGGACACCCTTTCTTTACAGTATCCTATGCGACCCTGGAAAGTACAAAGTTGTTTGGCATTCTTAAGGAGAGGGGCTTATTATAAGGACGTACACATTTCTTCAGTACCCCTGCCTCCAAATACTGTCTTATCTGGTTATCAATACTTTTCAACTGTGGGAGGCTTAGAGGGCACTGCTTCAACTGGAGTTTGGGGCTATTTGCAATAATTTTAACAGTCACAGGGGCCACAGACATGCGTCCTATGTCTGTTTACCCTGTGCCCAGAAGGAAGACAGGACCGCCCTCAATATTTCCTGAGATGTGAGGTCTTCCTCTCTGTGCAATCCCTCATAGAGTGCAGCACACCTAAAATGTAACACATCAGTAACTTCAAACTTTCCATCAGGCTTATATTGGATGACAGCCTGAATTGCTACAAGGATGTCAGAAACTATAAGATTGACTGGACAGGAATCTGATACCAGAAACTTGACAGCAAGCTCTTGTGAATGCTGTAATCTTACTTCTATTTTCATTACGTCAAATATATTTCCAATATGTGTGTGTGTGTGTGTGTGTGTGTGTGTGTGTGTGTGTGTATATAACAGAAAGGATAGCAAAATATTTATTTCCTTAATTAGTATATGTCAATATTATATAAACCAATCCATTAAGACAAATGATGAAACATATTGTGCACTATATGCGTCATAATATGCCAATAGAAACTTGTTAATATCAAATATTCATAAACTAAAATGTATCAATGACATTAAAAATCTTTCTTGTCAAATCACTTCTGATGTGGTATTTTCAAATAAACCATTTCCCTTTAAAAATAGTTTAGCACACACACCAGTCACTCACAATACCGGCTGTTCCCAGACACTCTCAATACTGAGAATCCAATTTCATACATGTATACCTTTTGTGTGTACCTTTGGTAAAACAAGTATATAACTAGAATGACTGTGTATAAACTCCTATTATTTTATTATACATCCAATGAACTATAATCCTCATTTAGTAATGTGCATCATATTAAATTTAAATATGAATGTGAAATTTTTCATTGGACTCGACACATAAAACACATATGATGTAAAATATAACATATAAACATAAAACATATAATACTCAATCCTGTGATTTTATCAGGCTTTTTTTTTTTTCTTAATCTTTAAAGAGGCTCTGTCACCACATTATAAGTGCCCTATCTCCTATATAAGGAGATCGGCGCTGTAATGTAGGTGACAGTAATGCTTTTTATTTAGAAAAACGATCTATTATGAACCACTTTATGAGCGATTTTTAGCTGGTATACATCACTACCAGCCTGGACGTGATGTTTATTCAGAATCCTGACACGTCTGTAGTGTCTCTGTGAGATTTACAGCAAGGCAAACGTAATCTCGTGAGATTACGATGTAACCTGTCATTTCAATGAGATTACGCTTGCCTTGCTGGAATATCACAGAAAAGATTCAGAAGTGTCAGGATACTGAATACACATCACGTCCTGGCTGGAGGTAATGTATATTCATTATGAGGACACTGCAGTAATGTTAGTGTTTGTGTATGTGGCTGCACATAGCGATATAACTATATCGCTAGTGCAGTGTAAATGAATGGAGAGAAGTGCATGACGCTGATTGGTCAGCGTCATACACTCCTCTGTAAAACGCCCACTTGGTCTAAAGCAAAACACGCCCACTTGGGCATTAAGAAACTCATTAGCATAAAGCTAAAAATCGCTCATAAAGTGGTTTAAAATAGATAGTTTTTCTAAATAAAAAGCATTACTGTCACCTACATTATAGCGCCGATCTTCTTATATAGGAGATAGGGCACTTATAATGTGGTGACAGAGCCTCTTTAAGTTACAGCTCTTATTTTGCACTAAATGTGCACTTTTTGCAGACACAGCTATACAACAGATAACAGAGAATGTAGCATTAACCCCTTACTAGCCAAAACTTATGAACTACAGAGGTCAAAATGTCGCCATGTGCTCCTTTCAATCAATGACCAAACATCTTCACATGGTCATTCCACAATGGATATCTGAGGCATCATGCTCTTGTAAGTAACACACGTTATTCTCTTATCATTAGTTATATTAGTCTAACACTGTTACTATCGATTAACAATATCCTGTTAGACATTCCATACAATTGTTAAAATGACTGTTAAATAAACCAAAAAGGAAAAAGATTTACAGTAATGTTCAACAGGTTCCCGACCGCTGGCTGTATTTTTACGGCCAGCGGTCAGGGTCTCTGAAGTCCGCCGTATAGACTAATTACGGCGGCACTTCAGAGACTGTACACGAGCAATCGCGTGCACACAGCTCTGTGCCCTGGCTGTTGCTAACAGCCATGGGCACTGGGCATAATGTCTTGGGCCAATCTTTTGGCCCCTGAACATGTGATCACTGTGACAACCAATCACAGCGATCACATGCATTTCTACGTATAATACAGTGTGCACGCGATCGTGTGCACACAGCCCTGTGCCCACGCTGTTACCAACAGCTCTGGGCACTGGGCAGAGTATCAGGGACCAATCTGATGGTCCCTGAACATGTGGTCGCTGTGAAAACCTATCACAACGATCACATTTGTTTTATTTTGACTTTTCTGGCAGCAAATCTCCTGCCTCTTTTCTTCTCCTCAAACATTGTTTCAGTGTGAGGAAAAGAAGAGACTCAAGAGAATTCCTGCCAGAAGAATACAGTTACAGTTACAAAAAAAATACAGTTACACTCTATAAAACATTCTCTGTATAGATAGATTTCTATCTATCTATACAATCTATCCATCTATCTTTTTTTCTATCTACCTTTCTTTCTTTTATTCTATTAGAATAGGCAGGTAGGGAGTATATAATTATAAATTTGTTTAGTTAGTGTTAGTGACGTTATGGCGAGGAAGTTGTTTAGCGCCGAGGAGGCAAACGCCATGCTGTGGTCTGAGTCGGAGACCGCATCAGAGATGGCGTCAGAGATGGAGAGTTTTGGGCAGTGACGATGATAGCGTCACTTCAGGTTCTTCTTCAGGGGAAGTTGTCCCTGATGCAGTTGAAACTGCAGAACATGAAAGCGCAGGGCCAAGTAGCGCTGTAGCACGGGACAGCCTGGTCCCTCCAGTCCAAGCTCTTGTATGGGCACCTGCCCCATCTTTTGGGCCTAGAATCCACGGATTTACTGCCACTCCTGCCACTCCTGGCATAACCGTGGACAATACAAATTTTGTCCAAATGGATTAATTCCATTTATTTATAACTGACGACATCCTAAATCTGATTGTCCATGAAACGAATTTATATGCCGCTCAATATATAAGGCAGAAACCTTCATCCACCCATGCCAGAGTTTGGACACCCACCAATTTGCAGGAATTCTAAATTTTTTTGGGGCTCACCCTAAATATGGATATTGTCAAAAAGCCCTCCATTAGGTCTTACTGGTCAACAAGACCCGCCCAAGCCACCCCAGTATATTCTGCAGTAATGCCCAGGTCTCGTTATGAGACAATAATGAGGTTCCTCCACTTCAACGACAACGCACAGGCCCCCCCAAGTACCGATGCAAACCGGGATCGGTTGTTCAAAATAAGACCACTGATAAATTCCCTCAATAATTTATTCCTGCAACTCAGAGCAGAATGTAAGCGTGGACGAATACCTCCTCAACTTCCATGGAAGACTTAGCTTTCGCCAATATCTACCTTCCAAAAGGGCAGGATATGGCGTTAAGCTTTATAAACTGTGCGAAAACGGGTTAGGATATACCACCGCCTTTAGAATTTATGAAGGGCGGGACCGCTCAATAAATGTTCCTGGATGCCCCCCTGATCTTTCCACCAGCAGTAAGATCGTGTGGGAGATAATGCAGCCTCTGCTTCACAAGGGGTACCACCTGTACTGTGATAATTTTTATTCCAGTGTGCCCCTGTTTAGGCATTTGCATGCTGCAAGGACTGGGGCATGTGGTACCATGCGCAAAAACCGAATTGGTTTTCCTCAGCAATTAGTGGGGAAGCGCATGGTAAAGGGGGATTCCTGTGCTTATGCATCTGAAGAATTGCTGGCGGTCAAGTACAGGGATCACAAAGACGTGTATGTGCTAAGCACGATTCATACCGCAAGAACAGTGGCAGTGAGGGAAAGGGGGGCAACATCGGACAAGCACAAACCAGTTGATCGTGTCCGAATATAACCATTACATGGGGGGGTGGATTTAAGCGACCAGGTTTTACAGCCCTATTTAGTGAAGCGAAAAACAAAAACCTGGTACAAAAAAGTGGCCATTTATTTGTTACAGGTGGCCATCCACAACTCATTTGTGCTCTACAAAAACAGAGGCAGAGACACATACCTGGATTTCCAGGAGAAAATTATTGAAGGCCTAATTTTTGATGTTCAGGACACCAGAGAATGCCCCCAGTCTGAGGATGTCACGCGACTGACTGAAAAACACTTCATCAGTCGGATTCCCCCAACACCAACCAGAAGCAACCCCCAGAAAAAGTGCCGCGTCTGCAGAAAAGACGGGCACCGCTAAGATTCTCGATATTTCTGTCCATCATGTCCCTCGCAACCAGGTCTGTACATTGACCCATGTTTTAAAAAATACCACACTGTTCTGCATTATTAGATTTTAGTTAATTAGTTGAAAATATATTTGCCCTACATTACATTTTTATTTTTCCCCTGATTTTACTCCAAGGGTGAGGGAGGGAATGGGTGAATGTCATGTTTGCATGTTTTCTAAAGTTCATCTGCTGGAGAGCTCCATTTGCATAAACCTGCAATTTCTTATTTTAGAAAACCCAAAAAAATTTATTGCCATTATACCCTTAGATGAATATTTTGGGATTTCTGCTTCGAGGGCAGATATTTTGGAAGTGTTATAGAAACTCTGTTGAGTTTTGTAAAACCAGTTTGAAAAAAGGCGACTTGTGAAATAAGCTTCTTCTATCGTCCGCCCTCCTACATCTCTATGTGATAATAAGGCCCACATATTTGATATCCCCATGCACAGGAGAAGTGGCAGAAGGTGAAAGGAGATTAATTTTGTCCGTGGTCTATACTATGTGTGAAAAATGCTGGCATAAACTGACGAATTTGCTAAAAAATTGCTAATTTTATTTTGTTCCATCTTATTCAAGAAACTTTCAGAAGAAAACTGGACTTGCTATAAATATGATAAACCCCTTGAAGGAAACCTTGTGGGGTCTACTTGTGTGAATTAAGTAATTCATGGGGTGATTCTAATGTTTCAGCAGCATTACGACCCCAAGAATAGCGTATGCTGCTATATAATCAAATGCAAAATTCCTGGACCGAAAAGGCCAAAAAGCCTCCTTTTATGCCAAGTCCTGGCACATGCCCGCACAGTGAATAAAGCACACATATTTGGTATCCCCATGCAAGGGAGAAGTGGAAGAATCTGAAAGGAGATGAATTTTGGCCGTGGTCTATACCGTGTGTGAAAAATGCTATCATAAACTGACGCATTTGCTAAAAGAAAGCTGATTTTATTTTGTTCCATCTTATTCAAGAAACTTTCAGAAGAAAACTGGACTTGCTATAAATATGATAAACCCCTTGAAGGAAACCATGTGGTGTCTACTTGTGTGAATGAAGTCATTTATGGGGTGATTCTTATCTTTCAGCAGCATTACGCCCCCCAGAAAACAGTATGCTGCTATATAATCAAGTGCAGAATTCTTGAACCGAAAAGGCCAAATAGCCTCCTTTTATGCCAAGCCCTGGCATATGCCCGTGAATAAAGCACACATATTTGGTATCCCCATGCTCGGGAGAAGTGGAAGAATAGGAAATGGGATGAATTTTCTCCGTGGTCCATTCTATGTGTGGAAAAATGCTAGCATAAACTGACGCATTTGTTAAAAAAAAGCTAATTTTATTTAGTTCCATCTTATTCAAGAAACTTTCAGAAGAAAACTGGACTTGCTAAAAATATGATAAACCCCTTGAAGGAAACCTTGTGGGGTCTACTTGTGTGAATGAAGTCATTCATGGGGTGATTCTAATCTTTCAGCAGCATTAGGCCCCCCAGAACACAGTATGCTGCTATAAAATCAAGTGCAGAATTCCTGGAACGAAAAGGCCAAAAAGCCTCCTTTTATGCCAAGCCCTGGCACATGCCCGCACAGTGAATAAGGCACACATATTTGGTATCCCCATGCACGGGAGAAGTGGAAGAATGTGAAAGGAGATTAATTTTTTCCGTGGTCCATACTGTGTGTGAAAAATGCTGGCATAAACTGACACAATTGCTAAATTCTTGCATTTTTTTCCAATTTTGCCCACTTTAGAGAAAAAAATAAAAATGATATATACTGACAAATGCCACTAAAACAAAGCCCTATCTGTCCTTTAAAAAGAGTGTAAAATTCAAAGATGAACTTTATTCACCTGCAGAGTTATAGTCATCTAAAGAAGCGCATAGCAAAATTGTGAAATTTGCTCTGGTCATTTAGCTGTAAAACAGCCTAGTCCTTAACCGGTTAAAATGTCTTGGAAAAACTCCTATAACGAGAGGAAATTTCATTAGTGACAATTTAGGACAGATGATATACAGTATATTCCAACAACCATATGTAGAAATACATAAGAATCTTCACTTTATTAATCTCACTTCTCCTTCTACAATCCATGGTTATTACATTTATAATGATCCTATTGGCTTTATTTCTATTTCTAGCCACTTCCTAATCCACATCTTACTATCTCTCTATGAATAATCCCTGAACATTTCACCCAATGTTTCCTTTTTAGGAAGTGAAAAGTTAATTGATTCCTTTATAAATTCAGATGACGCCTTTCTCTCAATGTATGGCTAATAACTGATCGCATGTCACCCCTGGAAACCTCTTATTCCTGTAAACCTTTGGTTTATAAAGCTGTACATAGAAGAATTATACGTTGGCACATTCTTTTCTACTGGAATGTCACTATCTATAGAATTAGACGGTGGTTAATTCTTACTTACAACTGACAACTGTGTTTCCTTGTGTTTTGTTTTGTTTTTAATTTTATTTCTGGTACATTCAATCACTTCTATCTGTTCTCTGCAACTCTGTCTATTAATCCAGGGCCCATCATCTCCCAACAAACCATCCCATCTAGTATAACTGGGGACTCCCCTGCTTGGACATTCTCGCTTTCTTAGTTATTTTCTCTAGGTTCTAAACTAAACCTTTTCCCGGCTAGTTTTCTAACTGCTGTTTTACCACACCCTGTACCTTGGGTTTTATGCCCCAATTTCCGGCCATCACTTTACCTTGGGCATACTTCGATCCAGATTTCCCCATGCCTCTCTGCTAAATCCCAGACTTACTAATGTAGCCACCCTTATCTTGACGTTTTCAATGGCATTTGCTGTGTCATGTCACGCTGCAGCAAGTTATCAGGGTCAAGACAAACCTGGCCACATCCGCACTAACTCTTCAGTCTATTTTAATACTGGCCTACTTAACCCATCGGCCTATATTTAGTCTGTCATGGGGGTTACCCTATGCACTCTGCTAAATCTTAAAGTCTGTCATGGGGGTTCCCTATGCACTTCTGCTGATCAGTAGGGCAACCACGTATATCTGTATCTGATCTGTTTAATCCTAAACAGCAGCCAAATAACTATTTGTCTACAAGCACAAGACCCTCAGTATATATATATATATATATATATATATATATATATATATATATATATATATATATATATATATTTATATATATATATATACACTATATCCTACTTTATGTTGTATTTAAAGGGATGGGTGTGATTTATAACTGTCTAACTGTCTTAGGGGCTCACGGATATTCTATAAACTTTCTAGTTACAGAGGTGTTACTTAATAATCAGCAAATCATTCAGATTGACCATCCGAAGATTAGCCCACATACATACTCTTACTTCCGGCATGTGTGCCTCCTATGGGTCACAGTCTGGATTTGTGAAAGTCCTAACATTCACTTGGGCGGGGATGGTTACCCGTCACTTCTGCAAGGATCAATTTGCAACCTGATCTTAATTCAGACTAAACCAGGGGCCGGAGGGAACACTTCAGACAGGCCGTTTAGTGTTATCTTGGTATTTGGTTATTTCTGTATGTCTTGGGATCAGAAAAAAAATGCTCGCTTATCTCAGCCACTCACAGATTCGTGTCAATAACGCGTAGGCACATTTGAACAGGGCTTACTTCAATCCTTCACGTAACACTCATCTCTGTACTCTGCCACAGAACTATCCCATGTAGTTCCTTTTAATTTTTGTTACATCAATAAAATTGGAACAGGAGTTCCTTTTTAACTCACTGCCAGCGCTGGATCTTGGCTCTATTTTCTTCCTGTTGTTTACCGCAGGCTGTGCGGGAATCCGGGCGCTGTCTGTCCCCAGACACAACTAATGGTGAGCTGGAGGTTTACCTCCCCGCCTCTTCCCCATTCATAATCTTTGTACAACCTTTTTGCAACCTAAAAATCCAAGAAATTAACTGCGGAACTACAATCTGCAAAAGCTTGACCAAAAATGCTAATTTTATTATACCATACATTAACAGGCAAAAAGATTTTTGGAGAAAGTGTGGGAAAAATCTGGCTGCCCGGATGGCATTCCCGGGGACCATCTAGGCTCTGAAGTTTACCGGAGCATATGACCAGCGTCCCCACAATAGAAACACAGCCCCCTGCGTTTCCTGAAAAAGTCTCCGTTCTTAAGAAGACATAGTGGAGCCCAACTGCATGGGATCTGGTGCATCAGATGAGGAGACCTCAGCGAAGGGAAGAGGAGAGGCCATTGCTGATTTACATTTTTGCGCTCTGGTAGTCGTCGGTCAAGGCACACTACAAGAGTCATGGTATCTTTTAAAGTCAAGGGCAAAAGGTATTTATTAGGAGGTCTTTCAATGTTTCAGAAAGGCCTCGGCGAAATTGACATCGGAGTACAGCTTCAGTCCGCTGTGTAAATTCCGAACAATAATCTTCGACAGGATGCTGGAGAGATAACAGATTGACCTCAGCCACTGCAGTGATATCTGGTTCTCCATAGTTTCTGTAAAAGGCACCACTGAGATTTCATTATAAAAACCTGGGGCCTCAAAGAAGGTCTCCACAGAAAAAAGTTCAGGGTCATCAGTTCTCAATGAAAAGGCCCAGGTTTGAGGATCTCCCTGCAAAAGTGACATGTTGAGACCAACTCGCTGCTGCTCAGCTCCAGAGGAAAAAGCTCTTAGTCGAAAATACAACTCTCCCAAAAATTAATAAAAGACTTACGATCTCCAGAAAAACTATCAAGTAAGTTCACTTTAGGTTCAACAGGAGTTCTGACTGGAACGTCTGATTGTACCTGCGCAGTTTCATGATGACGAACCCTTTCGGCTAGATCTTGTACCACCTGAGTCAGATCGTGCATCTGTTCCACCAGGCCATGCATAGGTTCCACAGTGTAAAAATATAATTTTTAAAGGCTTGTAATTATGCTATGGAATCACTAGTTGAGTAATTTCCAGAGATAAAGTTGATTCCCCAAAGGCAGCTGGAGACTGGAACAAGCGAGCAAGAAAATCCACTACCTCTAATCTATCACAACTCTGATCAGCAGAGTCTAAGGCTACTCCATGGTCTTCACCAGATCCCACTGCAAGGCAGGTTGGAATTGGCTGAACAGAACCCTGGTTGCTTTAACAGAATACGGTGTTGGACAAGAGGTGCAATGCAGGCAATACCAGAACAGATAACAAAACAGCCAGAGGGAAAACAGAAAGCCCAAATCACAAAGCTAGAGGATAATTGGAATTGCCGAGGTCAAAACCAGCCGGGAGCAGAATGTCCAAATCAGTAAGCAAAGGAGAAATCCCGAGACAAGCCGAGGTCCAGTTCCAAAAGTCCAAATAGTCAAAGGTACAGGGTATAATCAGAAGCTTGATCAAACACATGCAAACAAGGAGAATCACAAGCAAAGAAGACAGCAAAGAACTAATCCAGACATAAATAGTCCACCTTTCAATCTAATAGGAAGAAAGGCAGAGAAGTGAGAGAGGTTCTGCAACAAAAACCAGAGCCGCCCCCAAGCTAGACTAGTAGCCATGCCAATCTTAAAGGGACGGACGTTTCCTAACACATGGATGGTTCGGTACATATGTCCAAAAAGCACTGAGATTCTATTATAAAAACAAGGGGTTCAGTGACATTCATTCCTTAAAAGTGCTCGAGCAGGAAAGATGAGGAGAAAAATGGAGAGGAGTTCATGTACTCTCAATACTTCTCTAAAAGTATAACTTGTAGATACCCTGTTCTTGCATATCTATTATCATTACATTGACTTCCTCTTGGCCATATAAAGAAACATTCCGTAATTATACCTGTGCATGACAAAATTGACAAATAGTTCATTAGTTCACTTTTCTTTCTAATAATCCAATTTAAAAAAGGATTGCAACCACTGATTCCATTTCAAAGCATAATATTTTGTCCTGTTTGCATTTTTTGACACTCTGATATGTTCTATTAAATGTAAATTGTGTGCAACTGCTCATTAAAAATGTTGTCAATATAATTATTGTTTGTAGATTATTCTCCTTAGATAAGTGAGCTCTTAAATAGGATCTGCAACTTTTTTTGATTATGTTCCATTTGCTGTGCATTTTTCTTCCAATTAATCAGAATCTGACTATGGATTTATACAATATAGACTATTTCAAAGACCAAGCTGATGGTTGTTGTCTATACCCATAACTAACAGTTAGTACAGTAAAGTTGATTTCATTTCAGAGGTCAGGAATTAATTTTATAATGAAAAAACTTTGACAACTGACACAGTGAATTTTGTTGTTGATGGTTAGAATATCCTACAGACAAGTGATTTCATGTACAATAATTTATTTAGGTACATGACAATTTTCCTGTAAGGAAATGTGATGTATGTCTTTTTCATATTCTGGACTGCTAATGACCCCTTTTTAAAATAGCCCACTTTTGAAAGCCCCCTTTTTGTTCTTACGAATGTATGGGACACTGCATTGAATGTGCAATAAAGACTTATGATTATCAATGTTTACATGAGTTGTTCTAGACATGAATAAGCAGCGGAATGTGAATTTTACTGTAATGTCAGGATAGGGAGACAGACAGGTGAGCCCTAATCTACCCGCCACTCAGTCCCTGCCTACTTGCACAGCCCGTCCTAGGCGACGGCGTACAACTGGGCGATGGTGCCTACGCTGAATATGTGCACGACAGACAAAACAAGACAGGGTACACAAAAGCAAGGGAAGTGGGGCAGTTGCCCACGGCAACACCGTGAGCAACAGAGTAGTGGACAAGCCGAGTCAAACCAGGAGTGTACGTGGTAACAAATGCAGAGCAGGAGAATAGTCAATCAAGCCAGGGTCAATATTAAACAGAGGTCAATGGTAACAGCAGAAACAGCAGAGCCAGGAAACAGGAGAATCACAGGTAAAGAACAAGCAGCAAATGAAGGTATAAGTAGACCAAGGGCGGGAGCTAGAACCGGCTGGCCAGGCTGCAATAGGCTCTCCCACTCCTCAGCCTACCAGCCTGAGTGGTAGCAGATCGAGTCACTCTAGCAGACCTAGGAACAGATGCAGGCTGATTAACCACGGGCGTCGACACAGAAGCTGTGTCAGGCAAATCCTTTACAGTTACTTTCTAAGAGTAGGAGAAACAAAAGAATTGGCAAAAACAAAAAATACAATTGGGATTGATTGTTCCCCCTTTAACAAAAAACAGCATCCAAAGTGCTCTGGGATGAATGTAATGTGCACAGGTGGCTACACTTTACCCCATGTAAACGTTTTTAGGTTAGCAGTTTTAATGCAATGAATAAATCCATATGTAATAAATATACTGCACATACTGCAGAATAAAGAGACAAAACATGACAAGTAGTCATAGAACACCATATGAACCACGGTACTCATTGATTCTATAAACCTTCTCTTCACCTTTCATACTTGGATATATTGTGATATTACACTCCTGGGATACAACCTTACCATTTCCCCAAGAACCTCTGGATTTAAGAGCTGAATATGAATTGTGCCTCAGGAGTTATAAAAAGGAACAACTGTTAAATTAAAAAAAAGTCCCAGCAGAGTACTTTGGCAAGACTTAAGGCTAAACACTGTTTGTGGCCACGGATAATGCAATAAAATGACAATAACTGTGCACCTTCTGAGACTTAAAGAGGCTCTGTCACCAGATTTTGCAACCCCTATCTGCTATTGCAGCAGATAGGCGCTGCAATGTAGATTACAGTAACGTTTTTATTTTTAAAAAACGAGCATTTTTGGCCAAGTTATGACCATTTTCGTATTTATGCAAATGAGGCTTGCAAAAGTACAACTGGGCGTGTTGAAAAGTAAAAGTACAACTGGGCGTGTATTATGTGCGTACATCGGGGCGGTTTTACTACTTTTACTAGCTGGGCTTTCTGATGAGAAGTATCATCCACTTCTCTTCACAACGCCCAGCTTCTGGCAGTGCAGATCTGTGACGTCACTCACAGGTCCTGCATCGTGTCGGCACCAGAGGCTACAGATGATTCTGCAGCAGCATCGGCGTTTGCAGGTAAGTCGATGTAGCTACTTACCTGCAAATGCTGATGCTGCTGCAGAATCATCTGTAGCCTCTGGTGCCGACACGATGCAGGACCTGTGAGTGACGTCACAGATCTGCACTGCCAGAAGCTGGGCGTTGTGAAGAGAAGTGGATGATACTTCTCATCAGAACGCCCAGCTAGTAAAAGTAGTAAACACGCCCCGATGTACGCACATAATACACGCCCAGTTGGACTTTTACTTTTCAACACGCCCAGTTGTACTTTTGCAAGCCTCATTTGCATAAATACGAAAATGGTCATAACTTGGCCAAAAATGCTCGTTTTTTAAAAATAAAAACGTTACTGTAATCTACATTGCAGCGCCGATCTGCTGCAATAGCAGATAGGGGTTGCAAAATCTGGTGACAGAGCCTCTTTAAATACTGCCTCTTCCATGAGAAGTGCATTTTGTTTCTATTAACAAGTAAGGATGTAATGCTTGTTTGTTGATGAGTTTAACCCCCCCAGCATGCCTCATCGAGAACGCTTTCCATAGAAGCTCTAATAATACTAATGAGGCTTGTCCCCCCCCCACCCCCATATAAAATTAGTTTGCTATTGAAGAACTTTGAAGGACTTGTTGATAAATAAACAGATACAATTTGCTTGGTATTACTACTTCTGGGTGTGTACTCGTGATTAGCAGTAAATTGAGAACAATTAGCATTAGCATTTGAGTGGATGGTGAGGATAGGCAATTATGTCATTTAGCAGCTGTTAAGTAGCGTTAATTGGATTCTACAGGCCATTGTGTAGATTATTGTACGCACATGATTGAGATACCTGTAGCAATAAACATGTTCCTGTTGTTTTTTTTTTATGTTTTGCATGCAGTAGGACTTTCTACATTACATGAAACATATATCTTCTACTACAGGTCTCAGATGGTGCTGAATGGCATAAACATAGTTATAACTTTGCCATTCAAAAATTTTAAAAAGAAACATTGCTCACAGTGTACTCTGGTCTAAATATGCCACTGGGTGGCAATATTCTATTGATGGCTGTGAAAGGATTGTCGTTTCAGGCTCACATCGGAGCTGGCAATATTCTTTCTTTATCCAGATTGGTAAAAACAAGCATACTAAATCATGGTTGTTTGCAGAAAGATAAAGGTTAATTTCACTCTAAGAATTTTTTTTATATGGCTGCCTTGCTGTACATGAATAGTTAATCCCTAATATAGTTATTAGAATAGTTGCTTAATCTTAACATAGAGGGCTGTAGGGAATTTCATGTTACCTTATGTGAATCTATCCGCCTAATATAGCCGGCCTTTTAATTCAGCTTAGTTTGTTAATGGGAGACAAAGTGTCTGCTAAAGAGTCACCAGTGAAACTTTAGGCTCTGTTCACACTGAACTTGGGCTCTATGCTAAGCGTATATGTTTGAAGGCTAATGGACCCGGTTCAAAAATTCAGCTTGGCCCCGCCCCCAGCCCCCGCACAACTTGTTTTCATGGCTGATGGCAGAGTCCTGCCCGTTATCTTAACCCCTTCCCAACATTTGACGTATACATAGATCATAGCCGGGTAGGGGAAGTATGGAACGGGCTCATGGAGTGAACCCGCTCCATACAATGCGGATGTCGGCTGTATGTTACACCCGAAACATTACAGTAACGAGCGGGATCGCGCTCGAGCGCAATCCTGCTAGTTTAACCCGTTAAATGCCGAGGTCAATAGCGACCACAGAATTTAAATCGTTAGAAAGAGGGGGGCGACCCCCTCTAGCAGCTCGCTCATCGTGCCATCGTGTGGCGATGATAGCTATGGCATCCTGTGGGCCTAATGAAGGCCTCCAGGTCCACCATCTTTGTACTCTTATTAAGCCCTGCCTCTGAAAGTTGTTTATGACGGGAAGGAGTTAGGCTGCATCTCTGGGTCTCTAAAGTGACCAATCGATTCAGCACAAGCAGCTAGACAATGCTAGGGTCTTAAAGGGAAGGTGTCATGATTTTTTTTATTGTAATTATATTGCTTTTTATATAATGTAAACAAAAATATTATTTATTTATGTTGTCACGTTCAACTTTTTAACCCCTTTCCGCACCTTGACGTAACTGCACGTCGAGGTGTGCAGTAAATTTGCGCACCTCGACGTGATGTTACGTCAGTGCTTTGACAGTTAACCGCCGCACGGCGCTACACCGCAGCGGCGGTTAACTGTGCAGGGTGTCTGCCCTGCATTCCCCGTTGCCGATCAGTGGCCTATCGCTGCTGATTTCGTCAGTTAACCCCTTCGATGAGGCGTTCGATTGCGATCGCCAAATTTAAGGTGTTTAGCGTAGATTGGCAGCCCCCACGTGAAATCACGGGGGCTGGCGATGGTACCCATGGCAACCGGACGCCAGACAATGGCTTCCGGGCTGCCATGTACAGAAGTCTATGAGGACCAGCCTGAGGCTGGTTGTCATAGGCTTCCTGTCAGAGTGACTGTCACGTTACAATGACAGTTGGAATGCATTACACTCCGTAGGTAGTGTAATGTACTCTAGCAGCGATCAGAGCTGCAAGTCTAAGTGTCCCCTAATGGGACAAGTAAAGAAAGTAAAAAAAACAGCTTTTTTTCCTATAAGTCTTTTACTATAGGAAAAAAATGAACACGAAAAAAAATTTACACATATTTGGTATCACCGTGTTTGTAACGACCCCAACTATAAAACTATAATATTATTTTTCCCGCACGTTGAGCACCGCAAATAAAATAAACGAAAAACAATGCCAGAATAACTATTTTTTGGTAACCACCCCTCTCAAAATATACAATAAAAAGTGATCAAAAAGTCGCATGCACGCCAAAATAATACCAATACAAACCACAATACGTCCAGCAAAAAACAAACCCTTACACAGATTACTTGACTGAAAAATAAAAAAGTTATGGCTCTCAGAATATGGTGACACAAAAAATAATTTATTTTATAAATAAGCTATTTTATTGCGCAAACACTGCAAAATGTAAAAAAAACTATATACACTACCGTTCAAAAGTTTGGGGTCACCCAGACAATTTTGTGTTTTCCATGAAAACTCACACTTATATTTATCAAATGAGTTGCAAAATGACTAGAAAATATAGTCAAGACATTGACAAGGTTAGAAATAATGATTTTTATTTGAAATAATAATTTTCTCCTTCAAACTTTGCTTTCATCAAAGAATGCTCCATTTGCAGCAATTACAGCATTGCAGACCTTTTACATTCTAGCTGTTAATTTGCTGAGGTGATCGGGAGAAATTTCACCCCATGCTTCCAGAAGCCCCTCCCACAAGTTGGATTGGCTTGATGGGCACTTCTTGCGTACCATACGGTCAAGCTGCTCCCACAACAGCTCTATGGGGTTGAGATCTGGTGACTGCGCTGGCCAATCCATTACAGATAGAATACCAGCTGCCTGCTTCTTCCCTAAATAGTTCTTGCATAATTTGGAGTCATTGTCTTGTTGTAGGATGAAATTGGCTCCAATCACGCGCTGTCCACAGGGTATGGCATGGCGTTGCAAAATGGAGTGATAGCCTTCCTTATTCAAAATCCCTTTTACCTTGTACAAATCTCCCACTTTACCAGCACCAAAGCAACCCCAGACCATCACATTACCTCCACCATGCTTGGCAGATGGCGTCAGGCACTCTTCCAGCATCTTTTCAGTTGTTCTGCGTCTCACAAATGTTCTTCTGTGTGATCCAAACACCTCAAACTTCGATTCGTCTGTTCATAACACTTTTTTCCAATCTTCCTCTGTCCAATGTCTGTGTGCTTTTGCCCATATTAATATTTTCCTTTTATTAGCCAGTCTCAGATATGGCTTTTTCTTTGCTACTCTGCCCTGAAGGCCATCATCCTGGAGTCGCCTCTTCACTGTAGACGTTGACACTGGCGTTTTGCGGGTACTATTTAATGAAGCTGCCAGTTGAGGGCCTGTGAGGCGTCTATTTCTCAAACTAGAGCCTCTAATGTACTTGAGTAAAGGATCTGCCAGGCACAGCGGGGTTAACGCCCATCGGTAATCAGTCGGCACCTCAGTCTATGTCTCTGAGACTGACTCCAGCTTCCACCACTCAGGCTGGCAGGCTTAGGAGTGGGAGAGCCTATCGCAGCCTGGCCAGACTCAGCTAGCTCCCGCCCTCTGTCTATTTATACCTGCCTTTCCTGTTCCTCCAGTGCTTGTGATTCTTCTCGTGTGGTTTCCTGGCCCAGCTACAGCTCCTGACTATTTGATCCTGCTCCATACTGACCCTGGCTTACTGACTACTCTCCTGCTCTGCATTTGGTAGCTCTTACACTCCTGGTTTGCCTCTCCTCGTTCACCTCTCTTGTTGCTCACGGTGTTGCCGTGGGCAACTGCCCCATTTCCCTTAGCTTTGTGTACCCTTGTCTGTTTGTCTCGTGCACTTACTGAGCGTAGGGACCGCCGCCCAGTTGTACCCCGTCGCCTAGGGCGGGTCGTTGCAAGTAGGCAGGGACAGAGTGGCGGGTAGATTAGGGCTCACTTGTCCGTTCACTACCCCTATCATTACATAATCACAAGCCCGTTACCTAGTCTACCCTGGTCCCTGTCTCTACTATGGACCCCCTTGAGACCATGGCCCAGCAAATGCAGGGTCTCTCCCTACAGGTCCAGGCCCTGGCTCAGAGGGTCAACCAGCCTGACACTACCATGGTAGTGCCCCTCACCTCACCCCTTGAACCCCACCTCAAGTTGCCTGACCGGTTCTCAGGGGACCGGAGGACTTTTCTCTCCTTTCGGGAGAGTTGTAGGCTTTACTTTCGCTTAAAGCCTCACTCCTCAGGTTCTGAGAGCCAGCGGGTGGGTATAATTATGTCCCGGCTCCAGGAAGGGCCCCAAGAGTGGGCCTTCTCCTTGGCTCCTGACGCCCCAGAACTTTCCTCCGTTGATCGTTTCTTTTCTGCTCTCGGACTCATTTATGACGAGACTGACAGGACTGCCTTTGCCGAGAGTCAGCTGGTGACCTTACGTCAGGGTAAGAGACCTGTTGAGGAGTATTGTTCTGACTTTAGGAAGTGGTGCGTAGCTTCTCGGTGGAATGACCCTGCCTTAAGGTGCCAGTTTAGGTTGGGTCTGTCGAACGCCCTAAAAGACCTGCTAGTTAGCTATCCCTCTTCTGACTCCCTAGACCAGGTTATGGCTTTAGCGGTACGACTTGACCGACGTCTCAGGGAACGACAACTTGAACGTTTTTGTGTTTTCCCCTCTGACTCCCATATGATGCCTCCCGAGGTCCCGTTGCTTCGCTCTTCCACGGAAGACTCGGAGGTACCTATGCAACTCGGGGCCTCCGTGTCCCCCCCCGACAACGTAGAGAGTTCCGCAGGAAGAATGGTCTCTGCTTCTATTGTGGGGATGACAAGCATCAAGTGAACACCTGTCCTAAGCGTAAGAATAAGCAGCCGGAAAACTTCCGCGCCTAAGTGATCATCGGGGAGGTCACTTGGGCGCACAGGTATTTCCCGTAAATATGAAACGTAATAAAATCTTGCTTCCCTTTCAGGTCTCTTTTGGTGGTAGGTCTGCTACCGGCAGTGCCTTCGTGGATTCAGGGTCTACTACTAATATCATGTCTGTGGAATTTGCTATGTCTCTAGCTATGCTTTTGATTGATTTGCCTAAACCTGTTCCGGTAGTGGGTATCGACTCCACTCCTCTTGCTAATGGTTACTTTACACAGCATACCCCTGTTTTGAACTCCTTGTTGGCTCCATGCATTTGGAGCAGTGCTCTGTACTGTTGATGCAGGGATTATCGTCGGATTTGGTTTTAGGCCTTCCCTGGTTGCAGTTGCATAATCCCACGTTTGACTGGAATACTGGGGAGCTTACCAAATGGGGTAATGAATGTTTGACGTCATGTTTTGCTGTTAATTCTATTTCTCCCCCTGAGGTGGTGAACACGCTACCTGAGTTTGTGCAGGACTTCGCTGATGTTTTCTCTAAGGAGGCCTCCGAAGTGTTACCTCCTCATAGAGAATACGATTGCGCTATCGAATTGGTACCAGGAGCTAAGCTCCCTAAGGGTAGGATATTTAATCTTTCTTGTCCCGAACGTGAAGCCATGAGAGAGTATATCCAGGAATGCCTGGCCAAGGGTTACATTCGCCCCTCTACTTCTCCGGTAGGTGCTGGCTTCTTCTTTGTAGGGAAGAAGGATGGTGGTCTTAGGCCATGCATTGACTTCCGTAACTTGAATAAGGTCACTGTAAGGAACCAGTATCCCCTTCCTTTGATTCCTGATCTCTTTAATCAGGTTCAGGGGGCCCAATGGTTCTCTAAGTTTTATCTACGGGGGGCGTATAACCTTATCCGCATCAAAGAGGGGGATGAGTGGAAGACTTCGTTTAACACGCCCGAAAGTCATTTCGAATACCTCGTCATGCCCTTTGGGTTGTGTAATTCTCCTGCGGTCTTCCAGAATTTCATGAATGAAATTTTAAGGGATTACCTGGGGGTTTTTCGTGTAGTGTACCTTGATGACATACTGGTGTTTTCCAAGGACCTGTCCTCCCACATTGAGCATGTCAGGAAGGTGCTCCAGGTCCTTCGGGAAAACAAACTGTTTGCGAAAACCGAAAAATGTGTGTTTGGGGTACAGGAGATACCATTTTTGGGTCAAATCCTCACTCCTCATGAATTCCGCATGGACCCCGCCAAGGTCCAGGCTGTGGCGGAATGGGTCCAACCTGCCTCCCTGAAGGCGTTACAGTGTTTCTTGGGGTTCGCTAATTATTACAGGAGATTTATTGCTAACTTCTCGGTCATCGCTAAGCCTCTTACGGACCTCACTCGCAAAGGTGCTGATCTCCTCCACTGGCCTCCTGAGGCTGTCCAGGCTTTTGAGGTCCTTAAGAAATGCTTTATCTCGGCCCCGGTGCTGGTTCAGCCCAACCAAATCGAGCCATTTATCGTAGAAGTTGACGCATCCGAGGTGGGAGTGGGGGCTGTCTTGTCACAGGGTACCAGGTCCCTCACCCATCTCCGTCCCTGTGCCTACTTCTCCAGGAAGTTTTCGCCCACTGAGAGTAACTATGATATTGGCAACCGCGAACTCTTAGCCATTAAATGGGCATTTGAAGAGTGGCGCCACTTCCTGGAGGGGGCTAGGCACCAGGTAACGGTCCTTACCGACCACAAGAATCTGGTTTTCCTAGAATCTGCCCGGAGGCTAAACCCGAGACAAGCTCGATGGGCGCTATTTTTTACCAGATTCAACTTTTTGGTTACCTATAGGGCTGGGTCTAAAAATATTAAGGCTGATGCACTGTCGCGTAGCTTCATGGCCAGCCCCCCTTCGGAGGAAGATCCTGCTTGTATTGTGCCTCCTGGTATAATAATTTCTTCTATTGATTCTGATTTAGTCTCAGAAATCGCGGCTGATCAAGGTTCAGATCCCGGGAACCTTCCTGAGGACAAGCTGTTTGTTCCCCTGCAATTCCGGCTAAGGGTATTTAGGGAAAACCATGACTCCGCACTATCTGGTCATCCAGGCGTCCTGGGTACCAAACACCTCATTTCCAGAAACTATTGGTGGCCTGGGTTGCCTAAAGACGTTAAGGCCTACGTCGCCGCTTGTGAGGTTTGTGCTAGGTCCAAGACTCCCAGGTCCCGACCAACGGGCTTACTACGTTCTTTGCCCATTCCCCAGAGACCTTGAACCCATATCTCCATGGATTTTATCACCCATTTGCCTCCATCTCAAGCCAAGTCGGTGGTGTGGGTTGTAGTAGACCGCTTCAGTAAGATGTGCCACTTTGTGCCCCTCAAGAAACTACCCAATGCCAAGACGTTCTCTCAACTAGCTTGAAGGAAGGTCAGTTTTATATCTCCTCTAAACAGCAAAACTGTATACAGCGGTGCTAACATAATTGCACAAGGGTTTTCAAGTGTTTTCTAATCATCCATTAGCCTTCTAACACAGTTAGCAAACACAATGCACCATTAGGGCATGACCACACATGGCGGAATTCCTCCGCAACTGTCCGCATCAATGCCGCACCTAATCCGGGTTGCGGATTACGGCTGCGGATCTGCACAAAATGTGCAGAAAATTGATGCGGACTAGCTGCTGCGGACTGCGGGAAAAGTGCTTCCCTTCTCCCTATCAGTGCAGGATAGAGAGAAGGGACAGCACTTTCCCTAGTGAAAGTAAAAGAAATTCATACTTACCGCCCGTTGTCTTTATGACGCGTCCCTCCTTCGGCATCCAGCCCGACCTCCCTGGATGACGCGGCAGTCCATGTGACCGCTGCAGCCTGTGCTTGGCCTGTGATTGGCTGCAGCCGTCACTTACACTGAAACGTCATCCTGGGAGGCCGGACTGGAGACAGAAACAGGGAGTTCTCGGTAAGTACGAACTTCATTTTTTTTTACAGATACATGTATATTGGGATCGGTAGTCACTGTCCCGGGTGCAGAAACAGTTACTGCCGATCGCGTAACTCTTTCAGCACCCTGGACAGTGACTATTTACAGACGTCTCCTAGCAACGCTCCCGTCATTACGGGAGCCCCATTGACTTCCTCAGTCTGGCTGTAGACCTAGAAATACATAGGTCCAGCCAGAATGAAGAAATGTCAAGTAAAAAAAGCAAGACGCATCCGCAGCACACATGACATGTGCATGACAGCTGCGGACTTCATTGCGGAACTTTGAATCTCCATTGAAGTCAATGGAGAAATTCCGCCATGAGTCCGCCACTGCTCCGCAACAGACAGAGCATGCTGCGGACACCAAATTCCGCTCCGCAGCCTATGCTCCGCAGCGGAATTGTACGCATCGTGTAAACGAACACTGCTAAATTAAAGTGAAAGTCAATGTAGAAACGGCTCCGCTGCGGATTAACGCTGCGGAGTGTCCGCAGCGGAATTTAAGTGCAATTCCGCCATGTGTGAACCCGCCCTTAGAACACTGGAGTGTTGGTTGCTGGAAATGGGCCTCTATGCACCTATGTAGATATTGCATTAAAAACCAGACGTTTGCAGCTAGAATAGTCATTTAGCACATTAACAATGTATAGAGTGTATTTCTGATTAATTTAATGTTATCTTCATTGAAAAAAACTGTGCTTTTCTTGCAAAAATAAGGACATTTCTAAGTGACCCTAAACTTTTGAACGGTAGTGTACATATGGTACAGCCGTAATCGTACCGACCCACAGAATAAAATATAATGGTCATTTATAGCCCACGGTGAACGCCGTAAAAAAATAAATAGAAAACATTGTCAGAATTGATGGTTTTTGGTCACATTGCTTGCCGAAAAATGGAATAAAAAGTGATCAAATAAATCGCGTGTACTCCAAAATGGTACCAATGAAAACTACAGATTGTCCCGCAACAAATAAGCCCTCACACAGGTCCGGTGGTGAAAAAATAAAGACGTTCCGGCTCCCAGAATATGGCGATGCAAAATGTGCAGTGTTCCAAAAGCGGATAAGATCGGGCGCCATTTATAGATGCGACACTGGCCACATATCTGCGGATTATTATTTATTTACCCCATTATTATACCCTCTTATTATGCCCCTGATGTACTCTGCCCAGCCTACATATGTCCCCACATTATAAACTGAAATACCAGCAAAACGCCAAAGCTGCTGCCAAGCAAATTATGCGCTCCCTAAAGCCAAATGCCGCTCCCTCCCTTCTGAGCCCTACAGCGTGCCCAAACAGCCGTTTACGTCACCGATATGGCATCGCCATACCCGGGAGAACCCGGTTAATATTTTATTAGGTATTTGTGGCACAAACTGGGAACAATATATAGTGCACTAAAATGGCACATCAGTGGAAAATTTTAATTTTCACTCTGCACCATCCGCTGCGCATTAAACACTTTGCGCACCACGACTTAATAGCATGTCGTGTTGTGGGGGGTGATATATGGAGCGTCTCATGCACTGAGCCCACGCCATACGCTGCGGGTGTCAGCTGTGTATTACAGCTGATACCCGGGACTAACGGAGGGAAACAGCGTTCGCGCTGTTACAGAAGCCTGTAAAGATCACAATATACTGCAATACATTAGTATTGCAGTGTATTCTACCAGTGATCTAATGATTGCTGGTTCAAGTCCCCTAGGGGGACTAATAAAATGTGTAAAAACAAAAGTAAATAGTTATTATTAGTGGAAAAAATTAAATAAATATTTAAAGTCCAAAAAGAAACCCTTTTCACATTTTTTCTGTAAAGTAATGTAAAAAAATAAAAAAAATACCCAAAATTGGTATTGCTGCGTTCGTAAAAGTCCAAAGTATTACAATATACCATTATTTAACACACACGGTGAATGCCGTGAAAACAAAGAATTTTAAACGGAAATCGCTGCTTTTTGGTCACCTTGGCTCTACCAAAAAATGTAATAAAAACTGCTCAAAAAGTTGTATGTACCAAAAAATGGTACCAATAAAAACTACATCTCACCCCGCAAAAAATAAGCCCCACACCACTATACTGATGGAAAAATTAAAAAGGTATGGCTCTCAGAAAGCGGGGAGGAAAAAGAAAAAAGATAAAGCAAAACATGGATCAGTTCGGAAAAGGTTAATTACTTTCTAATGGAAAAACATTTATGACCACATGTGGGGTATAGCCATACTAGGGAGAAATTTCTTTATAAATTTTGGGGTGCTTTTTCCTCCTTTATCCTTTGTGAAATTGAAATAATTCAACATTTTAGTCGAAATAATGTTGATATTCATATTCACTGCCGAATTCTAATAAATTCTGCAAAAGACGTGTGGGATCTTAATGCTCACTATACCACTAGATAGATTCCTTAAGTGGTGTAGTTTCCCAAATGGGGTTACTTTTGGGGGGCTTCCACTGTTTTGGTCTCTCGGGGGGCTTTGCAAATTCGACATGACACCAAACAAAATATTCCAGCTAAATTTGAGCTCCCAAAGTCAAATAGCGCTCCTTCCCTTATAAGCCCCGATGTGGGTCCAAACAGCACTTTATTACCACATATGGCGTATTTCCGTAATCGGAGAGCTTTTTCTCCTTTATTCCTTGTAAAAATTAAAAATGTCTACGTTTTTACAGAAAAAAAAGTAGATTTTTACCTTTACAGACTAATTCCAATGAATTCAGCAAATCAACTGTGGGGTGCTAACTTTACCCCAAGAAAAATTCCTTGAGGGGTGTAGTTTCCAAAATGGGGTCACTTTTGGGGGGTTTCCACTGTTTTTATCCCTCCTGTACATTGCAAACGCGACACAGCACTGAAAACTATTCCAGCAAAATCAGAAATACAAAATCCAAATGGTGCTCCTTCTCTTCTGAGCCCTGCTGTGGGTCTAAACAGCAGTTTATTACCACATATGGGGTATTGCTATAATCAGAAGAAATTGCTTTACATATGTTGGGGTGTTTTTTCTACTTTATTCCTTGTAAAAATTAAAAATGTCTTTGTTTTTTCACAAAAAAAGTAGATTTTCATCTTCACATACTAATTCAAATAAATTTAGCAAAAAAAAACTGTGGGTTCCAAATGCTAACTATACCCCTAGATAAATTCCTTGAGGGGTGTCGTTTCCAAAATGGGGTCACTGTTTTTTTTTTACTGTTTTGGTACCACAAGACCTATTCAAACTTGACATGGTGCCTAAAATATATTCTAAAAAAAGGAGGCCCCAAATTCCACTGGGTGCTCCTTTGCTTCTGAGGCCTGTGTTTCAGTCCATTTGCACACTAGAGCCACATGTGACATATTTCTAAAAATTAAAGAATCTGGCCAATAAATATTGAGCTGCATTTCATGGGTGAAACCTTCTGTGATACAGAAAAATATTTATTACAAATAAATTTGGGCAAAAAAAAAATGAAATTTGTAAATTTCACCTCTACATTGCTTTAATTCCTGTGAAACACCTAAAGGGTTAAAATACTTTCTGAATGTGGGTTTGAATACTTTGAGGGGTTCAGTTTTCAAAATGGGGTGATTTATGGAGACTTTCTAATATATAAGGCCCTCAAAGCCACTTCAGAACTGAACTGGTCCCTCAAAAAATAGGCTTTTGAAATTTTCTTGAAAATATGAGAAATTGCTGCTAAAGTTCTAAGCCTTGTAACGTCCTAGAAAAATAAAAGAATGTTAAAAAAATGATGCAAACATAAAGTAGACATATGGGAAATATAAACTAGTAAGTATTTTGTGTGGTATTACTATCTGTTTTACAAGTAGATACATTTAAATTTAGAAAAATGCAAATGTTTGCTAATTTTCTCTAAATCTTGGTGTTTTTTTTACAAATAAATATTGAATTTATCGACCAAATTTTTTCACTAACATAAAGTACAATATGTCATGGGAAAACAATCTCAGAATCACTTGGATAGGTAAAAGCATTCCAGAGTTAATACCACATAAAGTGACACATGTCAGATTTGAAAAATCGGCTTCGTCCTGAAGGCGAAAACAGGCTCAGTCCTGAAGGGGTTAATGTATTCATACTTTTACTTCTCTATGGGGGCTGCCATTTTTTTAAATCTCTGTATGTGTTGGTTAACGACACATACTAAGATGCTATGTGGCACATACAATCCCATAGAGAATGCGAACGGGAGCCGTTCCATTCTCAGGAGCGTGCGCCATCTGTGTGGGAACTGTGCATGCGCAGTTCCCACACAGACCAGAATGACACAGCGAAATCCGGCACCATATTCATGTGGAACGGAAGCTGCGGCCGGACAGTAAGATGACGACTTCCAGCCGCGGCTTCCGGCTATATGTTCAACTAAGCGAATGCGCAAGGAAGAGAACTTGTGTGTGTGTGTGTATGTAGCAGAGCTGAGTGTGTGTGCAGCAGAGCTGAGTGTTGGTCTGTATGTAGGAGTGCTGTGTGTGTAACAGTGCTGAGTGTGTGTGTGTGTGTGTGTGTGTGTGTGTGAGTGTGTCTGTATGTAGCAGAGCTGACTGTGTGTGTAGTAGAGCTGAGTGTGTGTGTGTGTGTGTGTGTGTGTGCAGCAGAGCTGAGTGTGTGTCTGTATGTAGCAGAGCTGAGTGTGTGTGTGTGTGTGTGTGTGTGTGTGCAGCAGAGCTGAGTGTGTGTCTGTATGTAGCAGAGCTGAGTGTGTCTGTATGTAGCAGTGCTGAGTGTGTGTGTTTGTGTGTAATGAGTGCTGAGTGTGTGCAACAGAGCTGAGTGTGTGTCTGTATGTAGCAGAGCTGAGTATGTGTCTGTATGTATCAGTGCTGAGTGTGTGTGTGTGTGTGTGTGTGTGTGTATGCAGAAGAGCTGAGTGTGTCTGTATGTAGCAGAGCTGAGTGTGTGTGTGTGTGTGTGTGTGTGTGTGTGTGCACTAGAGCTGAGTGTGTGTCCGTATGTAGCAGTTCTGAGTGTGTTTGTGTGTGTGTGTGTGTGCAGCAGAGCTGAGTGTGTATCTGTATGTAGCAAAGCTGAGTGTGTGTGCAGCAGAGCTGAGTGTGTCTGTATGTAGCAGAGCTAAGTATGTGTCTGTATGTTGCAGTGCTGAGTGTGTGTGTGTGTGTGTGTGTGTGTGTGTGTGCGTGTGCGTGTGCGTGTGCGTGTGTGTGTGTGTGTGTGTGTGTGCGTGCGTGCAGCAGGGCAGAGTGTGTGTGTATGTAGCAGAGCTGAGTGTGTGTGTGCAGCAGAGGAAAATATGTCAAATTATGATTTAATTTGTAACACTTTCCACCATGTGGAAGAAAAAAAAAATACAGCAAAAAATGTAAAAAATATAAAACCAGAACTGGATCCGGGAGAACTGAACCTATAAAGCCTTACTTTGTATATTTCTTCTGTTTAGGTTCCATTCATGGTTTTGGCAAAAAAATCTGCAAATCTGCACTGTTGGAACCCAGCCTTAGGCCTTATTCACACGAACGTGTATTTTCACGCGCGTCTCACTGACCTATGTTAGTGAATGGGGCTGTTCAGACAGTCCGTGATTTTTACGCAGCGTATGTCCGCTGCGTAAAACTCACGACATGTCCTATACTTAGGCGTTTTTCGCGCATCATCCACCCGTTGAAGTCAATGGGTGCGTGAAAATCACGCACGGCAAACTGAAGCACTTCCGTGTGACGCGCGTGATTCGCGCAACAGTAGATAAAGAAATTAAGAAAAAAATAAAAGCACTTCCTTCATTTATTTTTCTAAACAGCAAAACCGCTTGTCATAAGGAAAATCACGCAGCCACGCAGCACATACTGATGACACACGCAACTGCAACATGCAAAAAACGCAGCGTTTTTTGCGCGCGCAGAACACACATGTTCGTGTGAATAAGGCCTTAGGTTTTGATTGTGTTTTTGTGCTGCAATTTTCAAACTCGCGGCAATAACATGCTATTCTTGCCATGATTTTTGTAATTGCGGCACAAACACCGCGATTTTGCTGTGATTTCGCATTTGCGGCAAAACCGCACCATTTTTATTGCAATTACAAAAATCACGGCAGAAATGGTGCGGTATTGCCGCAATTTCAAAAATTGCGAGACACAAAACGCAACAAAATTTGAAAAAAAATGTAAACGCATGTAAACATCAGGGATTGGGGGAGCACTTACTGTAGGAGCCCTGTAGTGATGTTCACAGCCCTCTGCAGTATCTAAGGTGCGGGGGAATCGCTGATGCCTGCTGAAGATCCTACTGCAGGTACCCGGTAAGAGTAGAACGTCCTGACTGGTGGGCGGGATCTCCTCTCTGCTTGGTGGTAGCAGTTGCTTTTTATCATGTTCCGCGGCCTCCAATCTTCATGGTGCTTGTGCAGCAGCCTAGTTATTATTGTTTGACAAAGGTGGTGCAGACGGACCCTCGGGCCCCCTGGTTTTGGGGCCATGTCACAGGTGCGACCGCTGAGACCCCTATAGCTACGCCACTGTTTGTAAGTGCTTTTGATGTATACGCTGACGCGGTCATAGACTTCAAATCTCCAAACAAATGACAAAAGAATATCCTTTTGCCATACAATTAATATTTTTTTTAATTTTCTTACTGTATTGAAAACCATAGTCAGCTACACTTTTCAATACAATTGGATCCTACAAAAAAAACAATGGGAGTCTGTCACGTCTACTGGGAATGTGGTTCCACTAGGCTACTCTGTCATACTCTGTCATAACATAGTAACAGCTGGCCAGACAGATAAAGGACAGATAAAGGACAGTCACTGGTGAACGCTACCTTGGTGGCAGGCTGCACATGGTCAGATTGCCGGTAGTGGACGAAGTCTGGCGCCGTATGACTGGAAGCAGTCTGGCGCCGGATGACTGGAAGAAGTCTGGTGCCGAATGACTGAAAGCAGTCTGGTGCCGGATGACTGGAAGCAGTCTGGTGCTGGATGACTGGAAGTCGGCTTGTGCAGGATGGCTGGACACGTACACTGGACTCAGGATGTAGGACTGGTCAAGGACACTGGACTCAGCATGTAGGACTGGTCACGGACACTGGTACAGTACAGAACACAGATACAGGACTAGTCACGGATACAGGTTTTAGGAACAGGCTATGGAACCTTTGCAGAATAACACTAGGTTAGTAAAAACATTGTTCAGGAAATTGGGAGATGGTGAAGGTGCCTTAAAGGGAATGTGTCGCAAATGAAACCTTTTTTTTTAAGTGTCGTTACTTATTTCTATTATATTTTTTACGTTTTTTGCTGTATTTTTTTTTTCCGTATGGTGGAAAGTATTAAAAATTAAATAATAATTTGACATGTTTTCCACAAGGGGGAGCACTTCCCAGAATTACAGCACAGTGAATAAGACAAAGCAACCTGACTCACAGCTGCTGTAAATGTGGGAGGGAACCTCACCCCCCCTCTCACAAGCCAGGTAAAGGTGACTTCAAATTGCTAAGCAGTGTCCGGCAGCCATATTGGGTGTGATTCTGCAGCTGGAAGAAGTTCTAGGAGACACCAAAAGGCTAAGTGTATGTTCACACGCTTACTAAAAAAAGGGAAAACCGCTCCTGATTTTCAGCCATTTTTTAATCAAACTCGCGTTTTTTGGAGCTGTTTTTCTATAAAGTCAATGAAAAACGGCTCCAAAAACGTCCCAAGAAGTAATGTGCACTTCATTTTGGTCAGGCGTCTTTTTACGTGCCGTTTTTGGAAAACTACCACGTAAAAAACGCCCTGTCGGAACAGAACGCTGTATTTCCCATTGAAAACAATGGGCAGATGCTTGTAGGCGTTCTGCTTCCGATTTTTCAGCTGAAAACATTGTGTGTGAACATACCCCTAGGGTATGTGCACACGCTAACTGCATTTACGTCTGAAATGACGGAGCTGTTTTCAGGAGAAAACAGCTCCGTCATTTCAGACGTAATTGCTCGTACTCGCGTTTTGCGAGGCGTCAATTACGGCCGTAATTTGGAGCTGTTCTTCATTGAATTCAATGAAAAACGTCTCAAATTACGTCCCAAGAAGTGTCCTGCACTTCTTTGCCGAGGCTGTTATTTTACGCGCCGTCTTTTGACAGCGACGCGTAAAATGACAGGTCGTCGGCACAGTACGTCGGCAAACCCATTCAAATGAATGGGCAGATGTTTGCCGACGTATTGGAGCCGTCTTTTCAGGCGTAAATCGAGGCGTAAAATGCCTCGTTTATGCCTGAAAATAGGTCGTGTGAACCCAGCCTTAGAATGATGAAAGTGAAGTGAATGACTTTTCAGTTGACCGGTTCACACGCCGTGTATTTGACATGTTTTTTTTTTTGCACATTTTACGCATGATTACACTTGATTTTGCGTGTTTGGGGGATGTGTGTGTGTGTGTGGGGGGGGGGGGTGCTCGCCGCTGATTCTTCAAAACAGCTGATAAGCGGCTATGAAGTATCAGCGGCGCCCGTGCACACTCCGCTCTGCCACAAACACACACGGGAAAAGTCTTAAAGGGGTCGTCCAGGAAAACATGGCGCCGCACCTGTCCTCAGGTCATGTGTGGTATTACAGCTCTGTCCTATTCACTTCAATGGAGGTGAACTGCAATACCAGACAAAACCTGAGGACAGGTGCGGCGCTGTGTCTCCAATCCGGACACCCCTTCTGTCCTGAGATGACCCGACGGGGGAGGCGGGTGTCAGAGCCACCCACCGCCATCACCGCAGACAGAACCACAACTACGGCATGAGGGCAGGGCTTGTCATGAGTGCACTGTCTCTTGTTATGGACAGAGTTATAGTCACATGAACCCCGTCTGATGAACCGGTAACCTAGGTCCGATCACATGACAGAGGGGGTCACCAAAAACCCTGTGCATCCTCAGCCCGTCCATCCAGCCCTTTCCTGGTTATATCTGCGTCTGGGAAAGCTTGGTGACCACCATTACCCCTCATACTGGAGTGTTTAGGGATGTGACTAATGAACCTCTCACACTCCAGTGGGAGTGGTAATGGTGGTCACCCAGCTTTCCCAGACCCCTGAACGGTAAATCTCTCTAGTTGTGCTGAGACTGCTTGGGGATGTGACTAATGAACCTCTCAGTCTCAGCACAACTAGAGAGATTTATCATTCAGGGGTCTGGGAAAGCTGGGTGACCACCATTACCCCTCCTAGTGGAGTGTGTTTGGGGATTTGACTAATGAACCTCTCACACTCCAGTAGGAGGGGTAATGGTGGTCACCCAGCTTTCCCAGACCCCTGAATGATAAATCTCTCTAGTTGTGCTGAGACTGTTTGGGGATGTGACTAATGAACCTCTCACACTCCAGTAGGAGGGGTAATGGTGGTCACCCAGCTTTCCCAGACCCCTGAACGATAAATCTCTCTAATTGTGCTGAGACTGAGAGGTTCATTAGTCACATCCCCAAACAGTCTCAGCATAGCTAGAGAGATTTAACATTCAGGGCTTTCCCAGTACAGTTTCATCGTGTGTCCTTCACACAAGGGAGGGAGGAAGGGGGGTCGTCGGGGGGGCACGTCGGGGGTCACGAGAGCGGGGGTCTGTGAGGTAGAGAGTGGGACATGCAGAGACACACATCTTACCTGCAGTGCAGCTGGTCTTCAAGATGGCGCCTGCTTTCTCCCTGCAAACAGCTGCTCTGCTCTGTGTGATTCTGACCTGCGTCTGCGCAGGACAGAGCCATAGAGCAAAGTCAATGGAACGGCTCCCGTTCATTGACTCCTATGCACTGTAGCTGCCGTATTCCATGTCTGTATGTGTCGTTAATCGACACATACAGAGATGAAAAACAAAATGGCAGCCCCCATAGTAAAGTAAAAGTTAGAAAAAAGAAAAAAGTAAAAAACAAACACACACATAAATAAAAGATTTTATAATAAAACACTAAATGCAAATTGATATCAAAATTTATTTTTTCGTGACACCTTTCCTTTAAGTAGTCCTGGAAACAGTAGGGGTGATTGGGTTGTGCGTGTGCACTAGGGATCCAGTGGCCGTGAGCCGCAGAAGAATGAGCGCGGCAAGAGAGGTAAGAGACCGGGCGGCGGCGTTACAAAGTCAATGGCAGATCTTTGCAACTATATAGTACTAAACTACAAGGAATATAACCTAAGTTCCCCTGCTTCCTTGATCTATTATGGAATTGCTACTCCTGCTAAAGGGTGTGGTTGTGATAACTTTTATTAAAAAACATTTTTGAGCTTATTACTGCCACTCTGTCCATATATTTGCTCATAAAATGCAAGTACATTTGTTGTATAAGATACTCTTTCATTAAAGGGAATCTGTCACCAGCATTTCACCTATTAAACCAGCAATACCTGGTGGAAGTGAGTGAAATTTTTTTTTTTATTGTACCCTATAATTATCTTCTAAGTAGGTTCTGTACCTTTTATTATTCCGTTTTTTTAGTGTTCCCGCACGTATGCTAATAAGCATAAAAGAGTCATATCTTAATTCGAAAGGAGTCATATCTTCATTTCTCAAGCCTTTCCAAGTTAAACCTGCCTCCTTACTTTTGATTGACAGCTCATCGCCTCACCCCTTCAGTACAAACAAAATCACACGTTTGCGCATCAGTGTCCTGTTCTGGTGCGTATGCACAATTAGACACCATAGCGGCACATGTGCAGTAACTAGATTTGAGGCCCAGACGAAGCAGGGAAGGTTATCGAACCATACATGACGGGAGCACACGAGCTATCTCAGACGAGATTTTGTTATTCAGGGTAGGCCAATTTTTGGCTGTGGGCGGGCATAAGAAGAGGAATGAACGAATCTGCCGAATTATCACCATAAAGGGCGCAAAATGTTTGCAGACTATTATTTACGGTTGGAGAAGGGGTTTAGGAGAGGAGATAACGGCAATGAAAATTTGACAGCAACTAATGAGCTACATTTTCTAAAAACAAGAGGACGTGAACAATCAAGTACATAAGCTTTTTTCACATTATTGTTGATAAAAGTTTTTAGATAATTACTATATTCAGTACTCAAGTGTGTTAGAGCAAGGCTACATTCACACGAACATGGCCAACCTCGCGTGTGAAAAACTGCAGTTTTTCACGTCAGAGGTGGACCCGTGCGGGACGCTTTATCACGCATCCCCCATAGACTAGAGTCAATGGAAGGATGCGAGAAAACGCAAGAAAATAGGACATGTCCTATTTTTTCATGGACCCTTCACATGCTCCATTGAAACAATGGTCGTGTGAACGGCCCCATTGAAATACATCAGTCCGTCACATGGACGAGATATACGCTCGTCTGAATGAGCCTTTAAGTGGAACAAAGTGAAGTAGCTATTTTTCTAAAAATGATAGGCAACACATTTCTGTATATATACTTTGTAGCATATCATTTTTAGATGGTCTGCCTCTCAGGTACGTACATCCTTGATTAGATTCAGGGTAAGGACATGCATGTAAATTTTGATCATGTATTAATATGTAACTGTATCTATAGCTAGCACATTTTCTGCAAAGACATGCTGTAGATTGTCAGTAAAATCCACACATCTCTGTCTTACTTGTTTTTTACCTTTTAATTCCATGTCATTTTCTCTTTTCTTTTTCCTGTCTTGCTTCCCCCAGGTAGCGCACATCCATATCAGCCTTGACTGATGGTTGGTTAGAATTGTCAGCAGCGAATTGTCAATGAAGAAAAATGATTTGTTCTGCTTTATAAAATATGAAATATCTATCAAGTTTGCTGCGGAAAGAGTGGAATAGGTTATTATTGTATTCACCATCCTTAAACTCATGGCTTTTATGTTAATAAAGGCCCCAAAAAAATGTTGGATTAATTCAATTAGGGTGTTAAAATCTTAACCAGAATTCCACATAAGCACACCTTTTATAGGTGGAAATAAGAAATGAGGAGGTGCGGAGCGACTTTTAAATTTTTTTTCAATGGAATAAAAAGTTCCAGTACAAAAAGCTAGAAATTCTAAAAAATGCATAGACAACTTTTTTTTAACAAATTGCGAAAAATCAAGCATGCATTTGAATTTGTTTTTCCTTTCTCCTCCGCCAATTGTTATATTGACTTTTTTATCATTTCTCTCCCAACTGACTTGGCTAATGAATAATGCCTGAAATGAAAATGTTCAGTGTGACATGTTCAAATCAAAGTTTTAGTGTTCAAATCATTCCATACTTTTATAGTTCTATGAAGACTAAGATTGTCCAAACAGGAGTCTCTTGTCAAGTTCTGGGTAATAGATTAGAATTTTGCCTTAGTATATTGTGCAATACTTACAAAAAGTAGAAAGGAAAAACAAAAAAAACTCCCCTTGATGGTAAAGGCCAATTACCTCTTGAAAGGTTTGTCCTCTCCAAGAAAAAGAACGTTGGCTTAGCTCTTTATACCCCAAAATTGTTATTTGTCTGAAGTTCATGAGATAAATGGAGAATGGGGTCGTAGGTTTCGGCACACCGACTTTCTATTTTACTAATGCGTAGTAGTGAGAGTATGAGAATAAAGTTGTCACATATCACCCTGTGCTCTGCCTAAAAACATGGTCCAGCAATATCTGCAGGCCACTCCTGAACCTTGTAGAGGCTATCATTTTCTTTGAACCCCTCAAGGTCCGGCCTGTTTTGTGACTTCAGGACTAA
This sequence comes from Rhinoderma darwinii, assembly GCF_050947455.1. Classification (NCBI taxonomy): domain Eukaryota; kingdom Metazoa; phylum Chordata; class Amphibia; order Anura; family Rhinodermatidae; genus Rhinoderma; species Rhinoderma darwinii. Next base: position 80,859,272 of record NC_134689.1, read on the forward strand.
GTGATTTTTTGAGAATTTTTCATCACCATATTCGAAGAACCATAACTTTTTGTTTCTTATTGTGTACTATAAATAATGTGTTACTTTTATTCTTTAACCCCAACGTGCACCTGGGCGTAAATACACGTCCAGGTGAGCAGTAACTTTGCACACCTGGGTGTGCAGTTACGTCGCGGCACTTAACTGTGCAGGGTGTCTGCCCTGCTCTCTGTGTTGCCGATCAGTGGCCCATCGCCGCTGATTTAGGCAATTAACCCCTTGAATGCGGCGTTCGATTGCGATCGCCGCATTTAAGAGGTTTAGAGCAGATTGGCAGCCCCCACATGCATTTGCGGGGGCTGTCGATAGTTGTCACGGCAAGCAGAGGCCAGACAATGGCCTCCGGGCTGTCATGTACGGCTTCTTGTCAGATTAACTGTCACTTCACAATGACAGTTAGGATATGTGCACACGTGAACTGTCTTTTACGTCTGAAAAGACAGACTGTTTTCAGGAGAAAACAGCTGCGTCGTTTCAGACGTAAAAGCTCCTCCTCGCATTATGCGAGGCGTCTTTGACGCTCGTAAATCTTGAGCTGCTCTTCATTGACTTCAATGAAGAACGGCTCAAATTACGTTGCAAAGAAGTGTCCTGCACTTCTTTGACGAGGCAGTCAATTTACGCGTCGTCGTTTGACAGCTGTCAAACGACGACGCGTAAATGACAGGTAGTCTGCACAGTACGTCGGCAAACCCATTCAAATGAATGGGCAGATGTTTGCCGACGTATTGTAGCCCTATTTTCAGACGTAAAACGAGGCATAATACGCCTCGTTTACGTCTGAAAATAGGTCGTGTGAACCCAGCCTGAGAATACATTACACTACGTACAGTGGAGGAAATAAGTATTTGATCCCTTGCTGATTTTGTAAGTTTGCCCACTGTCAAAGACATGAACAGTCTAGAATTTTTAGGCTAGGTTAATTTTACCAGTGAGAGATAGATTATATAAAAAAAAAAAAAAATAATCACATTGTCAAAATTATATATATTTATTTGCATTGTGCACAGAGAAATAAGTATTTGATACCTTTGGCAAACAAGACTTAATACTTGGTGGCAAAACCCTTGTTGGCACGCACAGCAGTCAGACATTTTTAGTAGTTGATGATGAGGTTTGCACACATGTTAGATGGAATTTTGGCCCACTCCTCTTTGCAGATCATCTGTAAATCATTAAGATTTTGAGGCTGTCGCTTGGCAACTCGGATCTTCAGCTCCCTCCATAAGTTTTCGATGGGATTAAGGTCTAGAGACTGGCTAGGCCACTCCATGACCTTAATGTGCTTCTTTTTGAGCCACTCCTTTGTTGCCTTGGCTGTATGTTTCGGGTAATTGTCGTGCTGGAAGACCCAGCCACGAGCCATTTTTAATGTCCTGGTGGAGGGAAGGAGGTTGTCACTCAGGATTTGACGGTACATGGCTCCATCCATTCTCCCATTGATGCGGTGAAGTAGTCCTGTGCCCTTAGCAGAGAAACACCCCCAAAACATAATGTTTCCACCTCCATGCTTGACAGTGCGTACGGTGTTCTTTGGGTCATAGGCAGCATTTCTCTTTCTACAAAAACGGCGAGTTGAGTTAATGCCAAAGAGCTCAATTTTAGTCTCATCTGACCACAGTACCTTCTCCCAATCACTCTCAGAATCATCCAGATGTTAATTTGCAAACTTCAGACGGGCCTGTACATGTGCCTTCTTGAGCAGGGGGACCTTGCGGGCACTGCAGGATTTTAATCCATTACATCGTAATGTGTTACCAATGGTTTTCTTTGTGACTGTGGTCCCAGCTGCCTTGAGATCATTAACAAGTTCCCCCGTGTAGTTTTCGGCTGAGCTCTCACCTTCCTCAGGATCAAGGATACCCCACGAGGTGAGATTTTGCATGGAGCCCCAGATCGATGTCGATTGACAGTCATTTTGTATGTCTTCCATTTTCTTACTATTGCACCAACAGTTGTCTCCTTCTCACCCAGCGTCTTACTTATGGTTTTGTAGCCCATGTTGTAGAGGTTAGAGTCAGATTGATTAATTGAGTCTGTGGACAGGAGTCTTTTATACTGGTGACCATGTAAGACAGCTGTCTTTAATGCAGGCACCAAGTTGATTTGGTAACTGGTCTGGAGGAGGCTCAACTCTTAATGGTTGGTAGGGGATTAAATACTTATTTCTCTGTGCACAATGCAAATAAATATATATAATTTTGACAATGTGATTTTCTTATATTTTTTTTTATATAATCTATCTCTCACTGGTAAAATTAACCTAGCCTAAAAATTCTAGACTGTTCATGACTTTGACAGTGGGCAAACTTACAAAATCAGCAAGGGATCAAATACTTATTTCCTCCACTGTAGGTAGTGTAATGTAATGTATTCCAGCAGCGATCAGCACTGCAAGTCTTCATGTCCCCTAGAAGGACAAGTAAAAAAAAGTAAAAAAAAGATAATAAAAATGTTTTGTAAAAGTGTAAAAATAAAAGTTATAATTTACATAAACAAAAATGCTTTTTTTCCTATAATAAGACTTTTGTTACGGGAAAAAAATGAACATTTTAAAAAGAGTACACATTTTTGGTATCACCGTGTTCATAACGACCCAAACTATAAAACTATAATATTATTTTTCCCGCTCGGTGAACACTGCAAAAAAATAATTAAAAAAACAATGCTAGAATCACTCATTTTTGGTCACCCCCCCTCCCAAAATATACAATAAAAAGTGATCAAAAAGTCATGTACCCCAAAATAGTACCAATAAAAGCTAAAACCTGTCCTGCAAAAAACAAGCCCGTACACAGAATTTTTTACTGAAAAATAAAAGAGTTATGGCTCTCAGAATATGGTGACACAGAAAATATTTTTTTGTATAAATAAGTGATTTTATTGCACAAACACTGCAAAACATTGTTATTGTCATTGTCACTTATAGATGAACCCAACAAAGAAAATGATCGACTGAAGCACAACACATTGATAGCAAAAAGTACAAAATTTTATTAACATGAAACCATGACAAGGGTTAAAACTGGAACAGGGAATGAGTCACTCAATAAAAAGACATCGAAAACAATAATGCACCGGGTGTCAATGTGACAAAAAACTATACAAAACTGTTGTTAGTTAGTACAGCGAAGAAAACGAGTATATATATGCCTGTGCAGGCCTGTAGTTAATGGAGCCAAAAATAGTAATGACAGAAAAAGAGATCCACCTAGGATAGGATACCTGTATATACTGCCTAGATCACCACTATGCAGATGAATGCATAGCAATGATTATATGTAAATGTCTGAATGCAGTGATTGTCTGCATATGTGTATTGAACTAATATACGGCATAGTATGTATTGCAGGACCACTTTTTGAAATAACATCCAACAATGTGCATGGGCTCACTAAGAAAACAACAGGTCAATAGCAGGAAACACACTCAGTAATGGCTGTGACACATACCGGTGGACATGATGGAGACGTGGAAAAGGATGTCTGGACCAGAACCCGGTTAATATTTTATGAGGTATTTGTCTTCAGTGGCACAAACTGGGTATACCATATAGTGCACTAAAATGGCATATCAGTGCAAAATTGCAATGTTCACTCTGCACCATCCGCTGAGCATTAACCCCTTCGCGCACCACAACTTAATAGCATGTCGTGGTGTGGGGAATGATGTATGGAGCAGGCTCAGGCGCTGAGCCGCGACATACGTTGCGGGTTTCAGCTGTGTATTACAGCTGACACCCGGGACTAACGGGCAGGAACAGCGATCGTGCTGTTACAGGAGCATGTCAAAATTACAATATACTGCAATGCATTGCAGTGTATTGTACCAGCTGTCTACTGATTGCTGGTTCACGTCCGATAGGGGGACTAATAAAATGTGTAAAAACAAAAGTAAATAGTTATTATTAGTGAAAAAAAGTCAATAAATATTTAAAGTCCCAAAATAAAACCTTTTCACTTTTTTCTCTAAAGTAATGACAAAAAATAAGAAAAAATACACAAAATTGGTATCGCTGTGTCTGTAAAAGTTCGAACTATTGCAATATACCCTTTCACACGGTGAAAGCCTTGAAAAATAAAGAATTTAAAACTGCAAAATCACAGTTTTTTGGTCACCTTAGCTCTGACAAAAAAATGTAATAAAAAGTGCTAAAAAAGTTGTATGTACCACGGGGCGTGGCTGGACGAGCTGGAGAGCAGACGTGTGTGAGAGAAAAGACCCCACGGGGTACCCAGACCCAAGGGGGTGCAGACACCCCGATTTCGAATTTCTTTTTACCGCTGGCAGCAGGAGACTCGAGCTCGGAGGGAGCCGCGACGCCGCCGTTGATGGAGCCACCGGCTGGGCGCATGGAGTGCAGCCCCGCCCGGCTCGCTGCCAGCCTGGAGGTGCTGCTGTCTCCGGAGGCAGAGAGGGCAGCGGAACGGGCACCCGGACCCCTGGCGGAGGGCAACAATCGGGAGGGGAGTGGAGGCCACTTACCCGGGTCGACCGGAGCCTCGAGGAGGAACCAAGATGGCGGCGGCCAGGACCGAGGTGAGACGAGGCCCGTAATGGAGGTGAGGCGGAGGAGGATGCTGTCGCAGGGGACGGAGAAGAGAGAGGAGGATTGGCTGGTTGAGTGCAGCGCCAGAAGGGGTAGTCACTTACCTGCTTACCGGCTGGCGGCCGGGACCGGAACTATGCAGGGGCGCAGGAAGATGGCGCTGGGGAGGTGAGAGGCAGCGAGGCAGCCTGCTCTCCGATTCCGGTCACTGGGAGGGTCCTGGGAGAAGTGGACCGTACCGGGCGAGGTGCTGGATCGGCAATATGAACAGGCTCAAGAAGACCCTGGGGAAGAGGAGGGAGAGGAAGACTCCTCGGAAGAAGGGGGGATACCCCCAGTAACCTGCAGACGGCAGAGAGTCAGGGAGACTGTGGGAGAGAGGTCCTCCCCATTTTCCTCTAGTGGTGGGAGTTTGATGGGAGATCTGCCGCCGCCGGACCGGGCGGCCCAGACACTCAGAGGTCATCCGGAGTTACAAGCATTGCTGGCGCTTCTCCCCTCGAAGAGGGACATAGAGGTGATGGCGGCCGATTTAAAAGTGGTGTGGCGCCGAGACCTGCACGTGGTCCAATCGGAGGTATCTACCTTAAGAGCTAAAGTAGGGGCATTGGAATCCTGGAAGGACTCAGTGTCTGTGACTACACAACAGCTTACTGAAGCGCAGAGAGCTTCAGGCTCACAGCAGTGACAAATTCAAGGACAACTGGATGACTTGGAAAACAGAAACAGGAGGAATAATATGCGTCTAAGAGGTTTGCCGGAAGCAACTAGAATTGATGATTTAATTCCGACGCTGACAGGTATCTTTAACACCTTACTTAATCGGCCGGTGGACACCTATATTGAGATAGATAGAGCTCACAGGGCATTGCGTCCGAAGAGTGCTGATGCCGCTAGACCACGGGATGTCATTTGCCGTATCCACTATTATGGCCTAAAAGAGAAGATTCTGCAGAAGGCAAGATTAAATGCCGACATCGATTTTGATGGGGCTAAACTTCTCCTGTTTCCTGATTTAGCAAGACGTACCCTTAGACAACGTGGACTGCTGCACCCTTTGCTTTCAGTGCTTCAACAGCGGGGGATATCGTATCGCTGGGGATTCCCCTTTGCCCTGCATGTGTGTGTGGAGGACAAAACTGTCTCGCTGCACACCCACGCGGAACTCCCGGGATTTCTGAGGGCCCTTGGATTGCCTATCCTCTCATTGCTGGACTGGGAGACTCTGCAACTGGATACTCTGCAGGGGCCGGGAGCGCCCCCTCCTGGGGTGTCAGCGGCTGGGCGGAGGGAGAGATCTGGCTCACCATTGCCGCAGAGGCCGCGGTAGCGACAGAGAACATCCCCATCAAGATTTCGGGAGCGTTGATGTTTTATATGCTCTTTCTTTAACCCCTTTGCATTGCAGGTTGTCACCCATGCCGAGATGCTCGAGCTCATCAATCTTGTGAGTCTGTGAAAAAATAATTTTCCATGTTGGGATGAGATAGAGCTCTAGTTTGGGTAAACTGTTTGGAGCTCGGTTCTGGGGTGGCTAGACAGGCCCCGTGGTGGGCTTAAGTGAAGCATTTATAGAACCTGTAGTTTGTTTATATCCACATATGGTAGGTCTGTCCCTTCATGTAACTGGTTTAGCAGAAGTTGATATTAAAGGCTGTGGAGTTTAGTCCGATACCTCTACTTTTTGTAATCAGTAGTAGTGTACTGCTTGACGGTAGTCCCCTGTGACCCCCACATAGAAATATCACTGAGACTGGACTGGTTCTAACCAGTGATTTAGGTGCCTCGAGGCACAATATAGTATATTGTAGTCACAGGATGTTTTATTTGTCTTCTGTTTGTTTTTTCTTTTCTTTTTTTATCCATGTTATGCTATTTCTGCTATGCTATGGTAATGCAATGTCTGCTTGGAATATCTGTAATGTACTCGATGTCTTTGAAGGGATTGTGGGTGCGGCGGCAGCGGCTGGTGAACACAGGTCTTTTGTGATTAGATGTGGCTTTGCTCTCTTTGAGTTCAGGGATAATGGCTGATTTCACAATTTCATCCCTGAACGTGAAGGGATTTAATGTTCCGGAAAAGAGGTCTCAGATCTTATATGCTTCACATAAACAGAGGGTCCAGGTACTTTGTGTGCAGGAGACCCACTTCAGGGCGGATCAAGTTCCGATTATTCGTAATAAATACTACCCGGTGGGATACCACTGCAGTAATTCGAATGGCAAGACTAGGGGGGTATCTATTTTCCTGAACAAATCTTTTCAGGGTAGAGTGATTGACACCTATATGGATTCTGAGGCAAGATTTATTTTTTTGAAATGTGAAGTGGGGGTCCGCATGGTCACGGTAGCCAATATTTATGCCCCTAACACTAACCAAGTTCCTTTTTTTCTAAAGATGTTGGAAGAGCTGAGCTCTTTTTCATCGGGCGCGCCTATCCTATGTGGGGACTTTAATCTGGCCATTAATCCTTTGCTTGATATGTCCTCTGGGCGGACTTCCGTAGCATATAATAAATTGAACAAATTAAGGAAGGGGCTTAGAGATATGCAGCTTTGCGATGCGTGGCGGTTGACTCATCCAGATGATAGGGACTTCACCTTCTATTCGTTTGCCCATAACTCCTACAGCAGGATAGATTACGTTATGGTTCACCATAGTTTATTATCTTTCCTGGAAGAGACTTCTATTGGTAGTATGCTTCTCTCTGACCACGCTCCGGTGTCTTGTGTTCTGCGCTTTTCGCCGCAGTGTCGCAGAGGCTTTACTTGGCGCCTAAACGAATCTCTGCTGAAGGACCCTTTGTGTATGAGAGAGTTGAAACAAACGGTGGAGAATTTTAGAGGGGATCATGCTAGAGATGACACCGCTCCTGCGGTGAAGTTGGAGGCCCTGAAGTGTGTGCTTAGGGGGGTCCTCATCAAGCATGGTGCTCGCCTCAAGAAGGAGAGGGGGGTGAAGCTTCAGACGCTTCTAGTTGAGGTGCAGTCCCTAGAATTCAAGCATAAGCAGACGCTGCAAGAACGCACTCTTTGGGAACTGACTAAGACTCGCCATGAGGCTCAACTTCTGCTGGACAGGAACAGTGCTCGACTCCGTCAGGTGTATTCCCGCTGTTATTATGAGTGGGGTAATAAGGCGGGGAAGGCATTGGCACGGGCGATGCGTGAGTGGAGGGCGTCTTCCTTTATACCCTCGATAAGAACGGTAGCGGGGGAGCTTGCGTTTAAGACGGAGGATATAGCATCGGCCTTCTGTGAGTATTATTCCTCGCTTTATAACCTGCCCGCTCCTACTCTGGGTAATGTTCCTCCCGAATCACCGCTCTCTTTATCTGAGTATATTAGGGACACTGCACTGCCTCGGTTGTCTCCGGAAGAGGCTCTGGGCCTGGATTTACCGTTCACCAGAGAGGAGCTACTGCAGGTTATCAAAGCGCTACCGGCGGGGAAGAGTCCGGGGCCTGATGGGTATACGGCAGTATTTTATAAATCGCTGGCGGAGGACTTGGTACCGTCTCTGCAAGAGTCGTTTAATTCCATTTCGGAACAGGTGAGGTTCCCTGATTCATTTTTACAGGCTCATATCACGGTCATCCCAAAAGGGGGTAGGGACACGCAACATTGTGCGAACTACAGGCCAATATCTCTCATCAACACAGATGCTAAGTTGTATGCTAAGTTAATAGCGAATAGACTTGCTGGGTTTCTGGGATCCCTGATTCACCCGCATCAAGTGAGGTTTGTTCCAAGGCACGAAGCCAGAGATAATACGCTGAAGACCTTCTCTCTGATCCATCACGTGACGAAGAGTGGCATTCCCTGTATGCTCTTGTCATTGGATGCGGAGAAGGCTTTTGACCGGGTGGATTGGGGGTTTCTGGAGGCGGCTTTGGGCCAGATGGGAGTGGGTCGTTTAATGTTGACGCGAATAATGTCCCTTTACAATCATCCCCAGGCGAGTGTAAGGATTAATGGATCCCTATCGGCTCCATTTCAAATTGGTAATGGGACTAGACAGGGCTGCCCACTGTCTCCACTGCTGTTTGCAGTGGTGATGGAACATCTTTTGGTAGCTGTGCGGAATAATGCTGACATAAATGCACTTCAAGGTGTCGGCGTTTGCTGATGATTTATTGTTTTATATTACAAGCCCACACCTAACATTGCCGTCTTTGATGAAAGCCATCCAAACGTATAGCTATTTTAGTAATTATAAGATGAATATATCTAAGAGCGAGGCCATGAATGTATCCTTATCGGGGTCAGAAGCTCAGCGGGTGCGCAGTAACTATTCTTTTTTGTGGAAGGCGGGCTCGTTAAAATATTTGGGGGTGCGGATACCTGTGTCTCTTGCGGACTCCTACTCTCTTAATTTTCTACCTATTCTTCAGACTCTTCGAGCTGATCTGGACAAGTGGGAAGCCAAGGATTTTTCGTGGTTGGGTAGGATAAATGTGATAAAGATGAATATCCTGCCGCGGCTGATGTATATCTTCCAGACGGTCCCGTGTGTCTTGCCTAAGTGGTTTTTCCATCAATTAAACAAAGCACTGGCTAAGTTTGTTTGGCGGGGCAGACCGCTGAGAATAGCAAAAACTACCCTTTTTAAGAATAAGCGGAGAGGGGGATTGGGCTTGCCTGACTGCCTGGCCTATTCCTTTGCGGCCGTGAGTGCGCGTATCTTGGATTGGTTCCATCACGCGGACTCTAAGTTGTGGGTGAGGCTGGAGAATCTATTGGCGCCAGTTCCTCTCACTGTCCTTCCATGGCTCCGGGTGCAGTACTTTAAGGGGCGTGAAAACGCTATGCTCCCTTTGGTTGCGGGACAAGTGGTACTCATTTATAAACGGTACAGAGCTCTGGATATAGGGATTCTTCCTGATGGCCCATTGGTGGCAATATCTCACAATGTGAACTTTCCACCTGGGAAGCAACCTACCTTCTTGACCTTTGCATCTAGACCTTCGCCACTGACTTTTTTCGTCATGTTCTGACGAGTCAGGGCTTGAAGTCCTTTGAGGCTCTTGTCCCGGAGCTAGAGAGATCGTCGGTTGGGCGCTGGGATTTTTTAAGGCTGCAACATTTCTATAATGCTAACAAGGCGAGGCTGTCCTTGCACAGGGATCTAACACCGATGGAGCAGCTATGCGTGGCTTCTTCCCCTCCGGGGAGGGCTATTTCCCTTATCTATAAGTGTTTGCAGGATTTAAATAACGAGGTTCCCCCTTCCTTTGTAAAAGGGTGGGAGAGAGAGCTTATTTCGCCCCCGTCGTCGGCTGACTGGGCAAAAACTTTTGCCCTATGCCATAGCTTCTCCATCTCTTGCGAGGCCCAGAAAACTAACTATAAGATCTTGTCACGTTGGTATAAGGTTCCTGCATTGCTTCATTCTTTTTACCCGGAAGTACCTGATAATTGTTGGCGGTGTAGCAGAGCTGGTGGTACGATGTTGCATATTTGGTGGGGGTGCCCGTTAATCAACTCATTCTGGGCTACAGAAAATCACAGGTCAAGTGCTGCTCAATACACCAGAGGTGTTGCTTCTTTCCATGCTCCCTGGAGTAATCAAAAGATACACGAAAACCTTGATTAGTTTTCTGTTGATCGCAGCACGCACGGTTATTCCACGACTATGGAAGACCAGTAGCGCACCTACTATTACTGAATGGTTCCAGGAGATTTTACATCTGCAGAGAATGGAGGAGGCAATGCAGGCCAAGCATGAAAATCCACGGTCGAGGAGATTGGTCTGGCAGGAATGGCAGGAGTTCTGTGAGTCTGATGATTACTTACTGTACGCGTAGGCCTTATGGGACAATTCAGGGGGGGGGACTGGCCTTGATCCGCCCTGATAGTGGGAGTGCGAGTCCTCTGGGTGTGCCTGTTTTCTTTATCCTCTATGCGATGCAGGGTTTGGAATTAGCGCCTTATCACATGTCATGGTTCTGATGCCGTTTGTCGTGGTGCCCACTGTCCTGGATGCCGTGTCAGCAATGATTGTGATGAAGTGCTATGTATTCCCGATATCCAGGTGCCTTAGCCACCTTATTACTTCCTCCTCTGCTGGACAGAGGAGTTTGTTGCATTGTATGTCAATATCATATGTATAATATGGATTGTTTTATTTTTTATTTTTTTATTTATTTATTTATTTATTTTTTATTTTGCTTCTTGTTCCCTTTTTGTCTTCTCCTACCGGCTATGTATGATGGATGTATATATTTTCTGTAGTGCTGTACATTTCTGGCTTGTTTTGATTTGGTTTTGTGGAAAATACCCAAAAATAAAGAATGTTTAAATTTTTTTTTAAAAAGTTGTATGTACCAAAAAATGGTACCAATAAAAACTACAGCTCGTCCCGTAAAACATAAGCCCTCACAACGCTCAATCGACCAAAAAAGAAAAAAAGTTATGCCTCTCGGAATATGGTGAAACAAAACAATTTTTTTTTAGCAAATAGCTTTTACTTTGTAAAAGTTGTAAAATATATTTTAAAAAAAACTATATAAATTTGATATCACCGTACTAGTATTGAGTCGCAGAAAAAAATGTAAGTTATCGTTTTTACTGAACGGTGAAAGAAGTAAAAACAAAATCCCAAAAACCATGGAGGAATCGCAGTTTTTTCCAATTTCAGCCTGTAAAGAATTTTATTTTCAGTTTTCCAGTACATTAAATGGTACTTTAAATTGTGTCAATTGAAACTACAAATCCCTCACACTAGCAAGAAATAAGCCCTCACACTACTCTATTAAAAGAAAAAGAAAAAGTTATGGCTCTTGGAAAGCGGGGAGGGAAAAACGAAAAATTAAAATTAAAAAATGGATAAGTCCGGAAAAGGTTAATTCATTTCTAATGAAAAAACATTTTTTACCTATTGTCGTACTCAGGAGATATTACTTTACAGATGTTGGGCGGCTTTTTCCTCCTTTATTTATCCTTTTGTGAAAAGTAAAAAATTCAACGTTTTAGTGGAAATGATGTTGATATTCATTTTCACGGCCTAATTCTAATAAATTCTGCAAAAGACCTGTGGGGTCTAAATGCTCACTATACACCTAGATAGATTCCTTAAGTGGTGTAGTTTACCAAATGGGGTCACTTTTGGGTGGTCTCTGTTTTGGACTCTCAGGGGCTTTGCGACATGACACTTGAAAGCCATTTCAGCTAAATTTGAGCTCCAAAAGCCAAATAGCACTCCTTCACTTCTAAGCCCCGCTGTAGGTCCAAACAACAGTTTATTACCACATATGGCCATATCCGTAATCGGGAGAAATTGTTTTACAAATGTTGGGGCACTTTTTCTCCTTTATTCCTTGTAAAAATTAGAAATGTCTACGTTTTTTCTGAAAAAAAAAGTAGATTTTCACCTTTACAGACTAATTCCAATCAATTCAGCAAAACAACTGTGGGGTCAAAATGCTAACTATACCCCTAGAAAAATTCCTTGAGGGGTGTAGTTTCCAAAATGGGGTCAGTTTCGGGGGTTTCCACTGTTTTGCTCCCTCCAGTGCATTGCAAACGCGACATGGCACTGAATACTATTCCAGCAAAATCAGAAATCCAAAATCCATATGGTGCTCCTTCTCTTCTGAGCCCTGCTGTGGATCTAAACAGCAGTTTATTACAACAAATGGGGTATTGCTGTAATCGGAAGAAACTGCTTTACAAATGTTGGGGTGTTTTTTCTCCTTTATTCCTTGTAAAACTTTGCAATTTATAAGTTTTTTTCAGAAAAAAAGTCGATTTTCATCTTCACATAAAACTGTCGGTTCAAAATGCCAACTATACCCCTAGATAAATTCCTTGAGGGGTGTAGTTCCCAAAATGGTTTCACTTTTTGGGGTCTTTAATGTTTTGGCACCACACGACCTCTTCAAACCTGACATGGTGCCTAAAATATATTCTAAAAACAAGTAGGCCCCAAAATCCACTGGGTACTCCTTTGCTTCTGAGGCCGGCGTTTCAGTCCATTAGCAAACTACGGCCACATGTGTGATATTTCTAAAAACTGCAGAATCTAGGCAATAAATATTGAGTTGCATTTCTTGGGTAAAACCTTCTGTGGTACAGAAAAAATTGTATTACAAATGAATTTTGGCAAAAAAAAAAAATGACATTAGTAAATTTCACCTCTACTTTGCTTTAATTCCTGTGAAATGCTTAAAGGGTTAAAACACTTTCTGAATGCGGTTTTGAATACTTTGAGGGGTGCAGTTTTCAAAATGGGGTGATTTATGGGGACTTTCTAATATATAAGGCTCTCAAAGCCACTTCAGAAGTGTACTGGTCCCTGAAAAAAAAGACTTTTGACATTTTCTTGAAAATATGAGAAATTGCTGCTAAAGTTCTAAGCCTTGTAACGTCCTAGAAAAATAAAATAATGTTAAAAAAACAATGCAAACATAAAGTAGACATATGGGAAATGTCAACTAGTAGCTATTTTGTGTTGTATTACTATCTGTTTTACAAGCAGATACATTAAAATTTAGAAAAATGCAAATATTTGCAAATTTCCTCTAAATCTTGTTTTTTTTTTACAAATAAAAATTGAATTTATCGACCAAATTTTTTCACTAACATAAGGTAAACTATGTCACGAGAAAACAGAATCACTTGGATAGGTAAAAGCATCCAAAGTTATTTCCACATAAAGTAACACATGTCAGATTTTTTTTAAAAAAAGGGCTTCGTCCTGAGGGCCAAAACAGGCTCAGTCCTGAAGCGGTTAAATACTCAATATTCAGTACCAATATGGCGATACGAAATTCATATGGTTTTTATATTTTTAGTATTTTTTTTCCATCATTTCAGACATAATTTTTGGGGGTTTTCTATCAATGTACCCATGTGTTGGCTTTTTTGGGGACAAACTGTACTTTTTATTGGTACCATTTTGGGGTACATATAATTTTTTGTTTAACTATTATGCATTTTTTGGGGGGAGGGGGCTAGAAAATACAGCAAATACGCCATCCATTTTTTAATGCCATGCATCATTATATGTCAATAATGTAAATAATATATTGACCTTTTTCTACAGGTCGTAACAATTGTAGTGATAAGTTACTTGTATGTTTTTATGGTTTACTATTTTTAAAAACGTATGAAAACATTTTTAATGAAAAACTGGTTTAGTTTGTTAATTTTTTTGAGGGGACTTATTTTTAATTAAACTTTATTGAACTTTATTTTACAGCCTCTGTGCCCATGCATTTTATCTGACACAAGTGTGCGTCATGAAGCCTTTAGGCAAGGCAATCCATAGGAAATCCATGATGTACATGCCAATAAATAGAAGAGTAACTAAGTTGTATCAAGTAGAATGGCTTGCATGCTTTATAGTTTGGACAACCATTTGTATTAGCCAGTCTTTTAGACTTGAACAATTTAGGCTTGTTAATGTGCCCAAATTGTCAACACTGCTTGTTTGGCAACTAAAGATCTAAACTCTGCCTGAGAATAACTATTGTTAATGATAATCTATGGTTCCAAAATCCAAATTATACAAATTTAATAGATATTGCTAAAACTGTACAAAGCATTTTTTTTCGAAGACAGAATATATTATTTAACGGCTGTACAGTATTTACCAGGAACGGATAATTGCAGAGATTCACAGTAATTCTTGTGATTTGTAGTTGGGACATTTAAAGAGTTTGGTATTTTGGACAAAAGAAGGTCAAAGAAATTGAATGCCTCTAGTAACATTTTATAGGTCATTGTGGACTGTTTTTCGGCTTTACCTTTTATCTGAAAAGCTATTGTTTCTTACTCTGTACAATGGGTGTATATTTATCATTGCCTGCAGTAACCTGCAGCTATTTTTCTACGTGGTAGGCTGTTCCCATAATCCAGAATTCTTCATTTGTCAAGACTATTGTTGTTAAGTGATTTATACCTGGCAGAAATATTAGAGAAAGATAATGGCAGATTTTACCCTTTTCATGCTAGATGATCAGGAAAAGCAAAATTGAGCAGTATCCAGACTGTTCCTTTATATTGATGCATGCCCAGTCATAATCTAATCTAAGTGTGATATAATAATCAGATTTTCTGTGTGTAAATGCACAGTATATAAAATGTATTTTCTTCAATGCTACTTAAAAAGTTGGCGGAAAATATTAAAATACAGTTACATTGTTAAAATCCCAATTTATTTGAGACACGCTGGTTAACTACTCTATCACCACATTTTCATCATGGTCATAAACTTGAATTGTGCAGAGAAATGACGATTCAAGATGACAGCACCCTCATTACCTTGCTTTTCTCTGCATGATTCACGTTCTTTGCTATTTGCAGTCCCGAATGTGGATTCCGCACAGCAAGAAAAGAGCAGCAGTCTAGAAAATTTCATTTCATAAGTGAGTACAACTTTCTTACTCTGTAACTCAACCTATAGCAAACAAATTTTAACCTGGTCTCATCCAAACCAGGCAAACAGAAGTAGGTTTAATCTGAGACGCGGTCATTCTTTGTCTTGCAAGCTGACAAATAAAGAACGTAAACAAAAAACAACCCTTGATGTATCGGCAACTAGACACAAATCTTCCCCAACCGCTGGAGAGCTTGTAGGAGGAACTACCGCGGTTGGTACACAATGAACAAGACACACTTTCTGGTTGAGCAACTTCTTTACTGCGGAGAGCAATTAACAATAACTTCTTCTCTATGGAGCAGACAGGTAGCCTGAGGTTGAGGACTTCGATCCCGCTGGAAGTCCCCCGGAGAAAGGTTGTGCCTGACCCCACGTTGCCGGCTTGGCTAAGGAAACGCCACTGTCAGTCACGGCGGGAGCTATCCGCTACTGACAGCCTATCCTAGGGTAAGAGTCACGCTCTCGGCCCACGGGTCGCGTCGTGGGAACCAGTGACTAACGTACCTACTAGCACCGTCACGGGTCCTTGCGGAGCTATCCGCTACCTTTCATGACAAACTCTCTCTCTCCTCAGTCGGTGGTCCTAACGGTGGACCCCCTAGGACGCAACTGAACTGGCGGGCTGACGCTACGAGTTACACGAAGTCCAGCTAATAGTCCAACAAAGTCCCGTCAACCCGACCGTTCCTTCTATCTGCTCCCGCTCCAACAAGCTTCATAAATAACAGTTCGATGCAAGGTTACATGCGGTCACTAGTGTTTATTGATGATGTGACTAAAGACAGAAGTAGCCGGATGAATTCTGAAGTATTCAGGGATATACTTTCTGCTCAGATTCAACCAAATGCAGCAAGGTTGATTGGACATTGCTTCGCAGTACAGATGGACAATGACCCAAAACACACTGCGAAAGCAACCTAGGTTTTTTTTTAAGGCAAAGAATATTCTTTGCGGAAGCCATGTCACTCACCAGATCTCAACTCAATCGAGCATGCATTTCACTTGCTTAACCCCTTCCCGCTGTGGCCACTTTTGACCTACCTGACAGAGCCTCATTTTTCAAATCTGACATATTTCACTTTATGTGGTAATAACTTCGGAATGCTTTTACCTATCCAAAGCGATTCTGAGGTTGTTTTCTTGTGACACAATGGACCTTATATTACTGGCAAAAATTTGCTCGATATATTTAGTATTTAATTGTGAAAAACACCCAAATGTACAGAAAAATTGCAAAAATTTGCATTTTTCAAAATTTAAATGTATCTGCTTGTAAGACAGGCCGTTATACCACACAAAATTGTTGCTAATTAACATCCCCCATATGTCTACTTTAGATTGGCATAATTTTTTGAACATCCTATTATTTGTTTAGGACATTACAAGGCTTAGAACTTTAGCAGCTGTTTCTCACATTTTCACGAAAATTTCAAAAGGCTATTTTTACAGGGGCC
The DNA here is from genome assembly GCF_050947455.1 of Rhinoderma darwinii. NCBI lineage: Eukaryota > Metazoa > Chordata > Amphibia > Anura > Rhinodermatidae > Rhinoderma > Rhinoderma darwinii. The sequence continues at coordinate 80,875,698 of NC_134689.1, forward strand.
AGTTCAGTTGTGAAGTGGCTTTGAGGGCCTTATATATTAGAAACCCCCAATAAATCACCGCATTTTACAAACTGCACCCCTGAAAGTATTCAAAACAGCATTTAGAAAGTTTCTTAACGTTTCACAGGAATTAAAGCAAAGTAGAGGTGAAATTTCAAAATTTCAATTTTTATTGCAGGAATTAATATAAGGCAACTCAATATTAATTGCCCAGGTTCTTCAGTTTTAGGAAATATCCCACATGTGGCCCTAGTGTGCTTATGAACTGAAACACCGGCCTCAGAAGCAAGGGAGTACCTAGTGGATTTTGGGCCTCCTTTTATTATTTATTATTTTAATATTAGAATATATTTTAGGCACCATGTCAGGTTTGAAGAGCTCTTGTGGTGCCAAAACAGGGAAAATCCCCAAAAAGTGACCCCCAAACTACACGCCTCAAGGAGATTATCTAGGGGTATAGTGAGCATTTTGACCCCACAGGTTTATTGCAGAAATTATTGGAAGTAGGCCGTGAAAATTAAAATCTACATTTTTTCAAAGAAAATGTAGGTTTAGCCATTTTTTTCTCATTTCCACAAGGACTAAAAGATAAAAAGCATTGCAACATTTGTAAAGCAATTTCTCCCAAGTACAACAATACCCCACATGTGGTCTATAATGGCTGTTTGGACACATAGCAGGGCTTAGAAGGGAAAGAGCACCATTTGGCTTTTGGAGCCGAAACTTAGCAGGAATGGTTTGCGGAGGCCATGTCGAATTGCAATGCCCCTGTGGGACCAAAACAGTGAAAACGCCCAAAAAGTGACTCCATTTAGAAAACTACACCTCTTGAGGAATTCTTCTAGGGGTGTAGTGAGCATTTTGAACCCACAGCTGCTTTATAGATTTTATTAGAATTGGGCAGTGCAAATAAAAACAATCCTTTTTCTTCAATAAGACGTAGATTTAGCTCAACATTTTTAATTTTCTCAACAAATAAAGTTAAAAAAGAACACCAACATTTGTAAAGCAACTTCTCTGGAGTACGGAAATACCCCATATGTGGTAATAGACTGCTGTTTGGGCACACGGCATGGATCAGAAGAGAAGGAGTGCCATTTGGCTTTTGAAGCACAGATTTCACTGGATTGCTTTGTTGACACTATATCGCTTTTGCAAAGCCCCTAAGGTACCAGTACAGTGGAAACTACCCAAAAGTGACTCCATTCACGAAACGACACCACTTGAAGAATTCATCTAGGGGTGTAGTGAGCATTTTGACCCCACAGGTGTTTCATAGATTTTATTAGAATTGGGCAGTGAAAATAAAAAAAAATCCTTTTTCTTCAATAAGATGTAGATTTAGCCCAACATTTTTCTTTTTCTCAACAAATAAAGTTAAAAAAGAACCTCAACATTTGTAAAGCAATTTCTCCCGAGTACGGAAATACCCTTTTTGTGGACATAAACTGTTGCTTGGGCACACAGTAGGGCTCAGAAGGGAAGGAGCGCCATTTGGCTTTTGGAGTGCAGATTTTGCTGGATTGGTTTCTGGTCGCAATGTCGAATTTGCAAAGCCCCTGTGGGACCAAAACAGTGGAAACCCCCCAGAAGTTACCCCATTTTGTAAACTACGCCCCTCAAGGTATTCACCTAGGGGTGTATTGAGCATGTTAACCCCACAAGTGTTTTGCAGAAGTTAGTGTAAACTCGATGTTGCAGAGTGAAAATTGGATTTTTTTTCCATAGATATGCCAATATGTGGTGCCCAGCTAGTGCCACCATAACAAGACAACTCTCTAATTATTATGCGGTGTTTCCTGGTTTTAGAATCACCCTACATGTGACCTTAATCTTTTGCCTGGACATTCGACCAGACTCAGGAGTGAAAGGCCTAATTTGGCGATTCACAAAGTATTGGTTCAAAATTGCAGGGCTCTGATGTGAAATAATAAAAGAAACCCCTGACAAGTGACCCTATGTTGGAAACTGCACCCCTTAAGGCATTTATTAAGGGGTGTAGTGAGCATTTTCACCCCACAGGTCTTTTTCATAAATAATTGTGCTGTGGATGGTGCAAAGTAAAAATTTCAATTTTTCCTAGATATGCCATTTCAGTTGCAAATATGTCATGCCCAGCTTGTGCCACTGGAGACACACATCCCAAAAAATAGTTAAAAGGGTTCTCCTGGGTATGTCGATGCCGTATATGTGGAAGTAAACAGCTGTTTGGGCACGTTGTAGGGAGCATCATTTGGCATTTGGAGCGTGGATTTTCTTTGGTAGAAGTTTTGTTTGGAGTTTTACTGTTATTTCAGTTTATAATGTGAAGGTATATGTAAGCTGGGCAGAGTACATCAGGGGCATAGTCAGGGGGTATAATAATGGGGTAAGAAAAAACAATAAAATAATTCACAGATGTGTGTTACACTGTGAAGCAATCCTTTTCTGCACAGGCCAGTGTCGCACTGATAAACGGTCTCCTTACTTATCCCCCTTTTGGTCCGCACTCTGCACCTGTGCAGTTTGGGGAATTTTGCTGGGATGTGTCCTGGTATAATAGGGGCACCCTTATTTCCAGCAGGCATGTTTGGGCCCTACCCTTCCTGGTTCCCTAATTTTAGGGCCTTGATAAATCACCTCTTGAAACAGAAGAAATGTTCCCCTCGGGGTTGCACAACTGCATATTTGTTATTTCCTGACTTATTGGAGACTTAACTAATTTTATTTTTCCATAGACGTAGTGGTATGAGGGCTGTTTTTTTTTGCAGAACGAGCTGTAGTTATTATTGGTACCATTTTGGGGTATATGCAACTTTTTGATCACTTTTTATCCTATTTTATGGGAGGCAAGGTGACCAAAAAGCAGCAATTCTGGCATAGTCTTTTATTTCTTTTTATACAGCGTTCTCCATCCATTATAAATTACATGTTAACTTTATTCTGCGGGTCAGTACGATTCTGGTGATACCTAATGTATAGCGCTTATTTATGTTTTACAACTTTTTGCACAATAAAATTACTTTTCTAAAAAGCATGTATTTTTTCTGTTACCATGTTGAGAGAACTATAACTTTTTAATTTTTTAGTCGACGGATCTGTATGAGGGCTTGTTTTTTGCAAAATGAGCTATAGTTTTTATTGGTACAATTTTTGGATACATGCGACTTTTTGATCACATTTTATTCCAATTTTTGTAGGGCAAAGTGACCAAAAAAACAGAAATTCTGGCATTGTTTTTTACGTTTTATTTTACGCCGTTCACAGCGTGGAATAAATAAAATAATATTTTTATAGTTCAGGCCGTTACAGAGGCGGCGATACAAAATATGTATGGTTTATTATTTTTTTTCAATAATAAAGGACTCGATAAGGGAAAAAGGGTGATTGTGTTTTATTTTATTACTTGAAACTTTTATTATATTTTTTACAACTTTTTTTTCAATTTTTTTACACTTTTCTTTAGTCCTTCTAGGGGACTTGAAGGTCCAACTGTCAGATTTTTTTTTCTAATACATTGCACTACCTATGTAGTGCAATGTATTAGATTTGTCAGTCATTCACTGACAGCAAGCCAATCAAGCATCGTCTCCGGTCGGGGCCTAATTGGCTTCAGTAATGGCAGAGAAGGAGGCCATTGTTAGGCCTCCTGTTGCCATAGCAGCAGTTGGCAGCCCTGCGATTGCATGGCAGGACTGCAGATCTGCTACCAACCCCTAAGATGCAGAAATCGCTTTCGATCGCTGCATCTAAGGGGTTAATGGCAGAAATAGGAGCTCGCTCCGGTTCCTGCCATTACAGGTGGATGTCAGCTGCAACATACAGCTGACATCCACTGCTGATGACACCGGTTCAGCTCCTTTCAGGTCCGCTGGGAGGCTAGTTTTAGGGAGGCTAGTGTTAAGCCTCCATTTGCCTAAGCAGCCACCGGCACCCCGGCAATTTCATTGCTGGGGTGCCGATGAGCTGCAAACCCCTTAAATGCAGCGATCGCTTTTGACCGCTGCATTTAAGGGGTTAATGGTGGGGATCGGACCAAACTTCAGTCCCCGCCATTACCCCAAGGTGTCAGCTGTAACATGCAGTCAACACCCGGGGATGGTGGCACCGACTCAGCTTCTGAGCTGGTGTCCACCATTTGTCGTATGGATACGGCAAAATGCGGGAAGCACTAGCTTTCCAGGTCGTATCCATACGACAAATGACAGGAAGGGGTTAAGACAAAACTTAAGGCAAAAAGACCCACAAATAAGCAACAACTGAAGACAGCTGCAGTAAAGGCCTGGCAAAGCATCACAAAGGAGGAAACTCAGCTTTTGGTGATGTCCATGGGTTCCAGACTTCAGGCAGTCATTGCCTGCAAAGGAATCTCTACAAAGTATTAAAAAAACCAACATTTTATTTATGGTAATGTTAATTTGTCCAAGTACTTTTGAGCCCCTGAAAAGAGGAGGCTGTGTAGAAAAATGGTTGCAATTCACAGGATCCTGCGTTTCACAGGATATTTTTGTTCAACCCCTTGAATTAAACCTGAAAGTCTACACTTCAATTGCGTCTCAGTTGTTTCATTTCAAATCCAATGTGGTGGCATGCATAGCCCAAATCATGAAGATTGTGTCACTGTCCAAATAATTCTAGACCTAACTGTATGTCTTTAGGCAGATAAAGCAATTGATCCAAATTTATCTTACACTTATCATACACTAGAAATCTTGGAGAAATATAATTTAGAACATTTTCTGACAACTGGCATATGCTAATCGCAGACAGATATTTCTGGAAAAGTTAATCTGAGGTGTTGGATTTTTTGGGTCGTTGTCGGAATCAGACGTTTAAAAGTCGTTCACACAAAATGACAGATCTGAGTCCCATCAATAAAAGCCGGGACCAGGCCACAGATAGAGGCAGAGATTGAGCGGTGATTCACCATTTTAATTTATGGCGTTGCTGTCCAAAATTACAATCTTACAATCTATGACTAGGATTTATGGAGAGAGAAAAGCACTCCAGGTCTGTATAGGGTACAGTTTAGCACTATTTTACTGTATGGCTGCCGAATGGCTCTATGTGTATTTAGTATGGCACAATAAAATAACTATTTAGCCCTGTAACGGGAGCACTTTGAGCTTATCGGCATACTACCTCCCCCAGCAGGCAAAGCTACCAGGTTACCTTTGGTACATGCTGTACGGTGCTTGGATCTCCACACTCCCGTGCACATGCACTTTCTTCTGCTGCTGGTTTTGTTCTGTCTGTCCATAGGACACCCAAATCCTCCCCAGTCAATACCTATCAATCACCTGGTATATTAGTCTGCTTCACTGAACACACTCTGCCTGAGCAAAATTGGAGCAACCTAGTGTCCTGTACAGGTTCCTATTTGCATACTGATTCCGGTTCGTATCTGCTACCAGCCGGTATCCAGCTGTCCGCTAGCAGCCCGTATTTAGCTGTCCGCTACCAGCCTGTATCCAGCTATCCTCTACCAGCCTATATCCAGCTATCCGCTACCAGCATGTATCCAGGTATTCCACAGGGCTACTTTATCAGTGAGAGTAGCTGCTTGCAGCATATAACAGGACACAGGCTAGTAGCGGATAGCTGGACACAGGCTGAGAGCAGATAGCTGGATACAGGCTGGGAGCAGATAGCTGGATACAGGCTGGGAGCAGATAGCTGGATACAGGCTGGGATCAGATAGCTGGATACAGGCTGGGAGCATATGGCTGTATAGCTGGGGAATTGTGGAATACAGGGGCCTTGCTGGGTCATAAAAGATCAGGGGCACAAGCCCCAAGACATATGCCCTCCTTAGATAAATAGATAGATAGATAGCGAAGACAACTTTGATAACACATAATAGGCTGACAAAAACAATGGTTCAGCAGTAAACTGTCCTTCAATATTACACTGATTAATTAACATAATTTCTTTGGTGCTTAAAACAAAGTAGACCTGCCCCGTAATAATTCACCCTGTCATAACAAACAATCTATGTAAGATAGTAGGCCTCTAATTAATACGGTCACACAGTACGGCCTCATGCACACGACCGTAAAAACACCCGTTATTGCGGGTCGTAATTACGACCCGCAATAACGGGCGCATAGACTTCTGTTAGCCACAGGTACCTTCCCGTTTTCTCACGGGAAGGTGCCCGTGCCGTTAAAAAAATAGAACATGTTCTATTTTTTCATTTTACGGGCTGTGCTCCTATACTTTATAATGGGAGCACGGCTCGCAAAAGTGGCCGGCTGCCCGTGGCTGGCCGTGCCCGCCCGTGCTCGTAATTACGAGTCGTAATTACGAGTCGTAATTACGAGCACGGTCGTGTGCATGAGGCCATACCATGTAAAACCACTATAGAAGGGCCAAATAATACAGCCACACAATGACCACATATTATCACCACATTGTGACTGAATAATACTACAATACTATTACTGAATAATAACTCCACACCATGAGCACATATTCCAACTACGTAGTGACTGAATAATACCGCTATACTGTTACTGAATAATATCACCACACCATGACAACATATTACGACCACATAGTGACTGAATTATACTGCTATACTTTTACTAAATAAAACCTCCACATCATCACATATTACCACCACATAGTGACTGAATAATACCACCATACTGTTACCGAATAATCCGTCCACATCATGACCACACATTACCACCACATAGTGAGTAAATAATACCACTAGACTGTAACTGAAAAATACCTCGACGTCATGACCACATATTACCACCACATAGTGAATGAATAATAGCACCATACTGTTACTAAATAAAACACACTATACAAAGACCAATATTACCACCACATAGTGACTGAATATTACCTTAACATCATGACCACATATTACCACCACAGTGACTGAATAATACCACCATACTGTTACTGAATAATATCACCACACAACAACCATATTATAGTGACTGCATAATACCCCCATATTGTTACTGAATAATACAGCCACACCATTACCACTTTGTGACTGAATAATACCCCCATACTATTACTGAATAATACTGCCATACCATAACTACATAGTGATTGAATAATACCCCCATGCTGTTACTGAATAAAAACCACTATACAAAGACTAATATTACTACCATATAGTGACCATATAGTGGTAGATGCCAGTTGTACACAGGAGATATAAGTGATTACAGCACATTTATATCCAGTGACTAACAGTTGATGTCTTCTCTGATTAGAGTCGTTCACTTTCACTTTTTTCTCCATCCGGCCCAGACTACTGTGACGACTTACTCCAGCCAAGATGCATCTCTGCAGAATTTGACACACAGACATGTTGGTTTTTTGCTTTTCCAGCATCCTCTCCACCTATACCCCAGCTTCTAAACAAATTAGTAATCCACAGTGCCCCATAGGGTAATAATGATCCCTCAGTGTTTGACACAATAAAAGTGCCCCCAGAGTACCCATGCCCCTTTGTGCCCCCACGCAGTAATAATGCCCCCTTTATGCCCCGTGTATATAGCACCGCAGTGTGGCAAGTAGATAGCGCCACACACACACAACCCACTGTAGAGAGCGGCACACACACCCCACTTGTAGATAGGGCCACACACAGCCTCCCCTTGTAGATAGTGCCATACAGCCCCCTCCTTATAGATAGTTCCCAACACCCACCTTGTAGTTAGTGCCATAGTGCCACAAAGCCTTCCCCCTGTCTAGTGCCACACAGGCATCCCTAGTAGATAGTGCCACACAGCCCCCCCCCCAGTAGGTAGCGTCACACAGCCACCCCCCTTTTTTTATACACCCCCACAAATAAAATAAAAATAAATTGTACTTACCCGGCCTCGTTCCTACAACGGGCAGAGCGCTCCACCGCCTCTAGATGGGAGCATTGCGTAGGCCAGCGTGATGCAGTGAAATCATCATGCCGGCCTGTGCAGGGACTCCATCCCAGCGTCTTAAAGGCTGCAGGCCTAATGTGGCCTGCAGCCTATAGTATTCAATTGTATCTGCATTCTGATATACAATTGAATGCTACTGTCGCTAGCACCGCCCCCCCAGTGCTAGCTGCGCCACCGGGCATGAGGGGGCCCGTGCCACCTGGCCCATTAATGTTATGTGCCGGGCTGGAGATCCGGGGCACTAGGCAGAAAATCTGGGTGCCCCGAGTGCCTGGTGCTAACGACGCCCCTGGTCGAATATATTACCTAATTACATCTTCCCACATAAGGAATACACTATTTTGGTTGAGGTATGACACCTTATTGGATCAGCTACAATATAACCTACAAACATAAGCATCTACCACTGAATGAACAATCATATTTTGAGGGCACTCACTTCCGGGTATCGAGCCTGTCTCCCGGAGGGTGCGCGCGCTCGTGCCCGCTCTTAAACGGCCAGCGTGCGCACATGAATATCATCATCATCAACTCATGAATTCCTGGACTATAAGTAGGACACCGCTTTTCTTATCCTCGCCTGAGCGTTGTTGTTGTTTCCCTAAGTCTGTATTGCAAATGGTCTCCTAAGTGTCTTCCAGCTTCCCAGTGTTACATAGTTACATAGTTACATAGTAACATAGTTACATAGTTTGTACGGTTGAAAAAAGACACATGTCCATCAAGTTCAACCAAGGGATGGGAAAGGGGAAGTAAAAAATTTCTACACATAGCAGTTAATATTTTTTTGTTCTAGGAAATTATCTAAGCCTTTTTTAAAGCCATCTACTGTCCCTGCTGCGACCAGCTCCTGCGGTAGGCTATTCCATAGATTCACAGTTCTCACAGTAAAGAAGGCTTGTCGCCTCTGCAGGTTGAACCTTTTTTTCTCCAGACGGAGGGAGTGCCCCCTTGTTTTTTGAGGGGGTTTTACATGGAACAGGATTTCACCATATTTTTTGTATGCGCCATTCATATATTTATATAAGTTAATCATGTCCCCCCTTAGTCGTCTTTTCTCAAGGCTAAATAGGTTTAGTTCTTTTAATCTTTCCTCATAACTTAGATTCTCCATGCCTCTTATTAGCTTCGTTGCTCTTCTTTGTATTTTTTCCAACTCCAGGGCATCCTTTCTATGAACTGGAGCCCAGAACTGGACTGCATATTCTAGATGAGGCCTCACTAATGCTTTGTAAAGTGGTAATATTACATCCCTGTCCCGCGAGTCCATGCCTCTTTTGATACACGACAATATTTTGCTGGCCTTTGAAGCAGCTGATTGACACTGCATGCTGAAATTTAGTTTATGATTTACAAGTACACCCAGATCCTTCTCAACAATTGACTCCCCCAGTGTAGCTCCCCCTAGGACATATGATGCTTGCAGGTTTTTCGTACCCAGATGCATAACTTTACATTTATCTACATTAAACTTCATTTGCCAAGTGGACGCCCAAACACTTAGTTTGTTTAAATCTGCCTGCAATTCACAAACATCTTCCATAGTCTGAACTATATTGCATAGCTTGGTGTCATCTGCAAAAATAGAAATAGTGCTATTAATCCCATCCTCTATATCATTAATAAATAAGTTGAATAATAGTGGTCCCAGCACTGAACCCTGGGGTACACCACTTATAACTGGGGACCATTCAGAGTAGGAATCATTGACCACAACTCTCTGGATACGGTCCTTGAGCCAATTCTCAATCCAATTACAAACTATACTTTCTAAACCTATAGTCCTTAATTTACCCATTAGATGTCTATGAGGGACAGTGTCAAATGCCTTTGCAAAGTCCAAAAACACTATATCCACAGCGGCCCCTCTGTCTAGGCTTCTGCTTACCTCTTCATAAAAACAAATCAGGTTGGTTTGACAGCTTCTGTCCTTTGTAAAACCATGCTGGCTGTCACTTATAATACTATTTATTGTCACATAATTCTGTATATAGTCCCTCAATAGCCCCTCAAACATTTTCCCCACAATTGATGTTAAGCTTACTGGTCTATAATTAGCCGGCGAAGACCTAGAGCCCTTTTTGAAAATAGGCACCACATTTGCCCTGCGCCAGTCCCTTGGCACTATACCACTCATGAGAGACTCTCTAAATATTATGAAGAGGGGGACAGAAATAACTGAACTAAGCTCTTTAAGAACTCTAGGGTGTAACCCATCTGGTCCCGGAGCCTTGTGCACATTTATTTTATTTAATTTAGCTTGGACCATATCTACATTCATCCAATTCAGTATATCAACTGATATATTAACAGCACCGGCAGCGGCTACATCAGCTGCTCCTTCTTCTGTTGTATATACAGAGCGGAAGAACCCATTTAGTAACTCTGCCTTCTCTTGATCCCCTGTGACCAACTCCCCATTACCACTATCTAAGGGTCCTACATGTTCAGACCTGGGCTTTTTTGCATTTATATGCTTGAAGAATTTTTTAGGATTTGTTTTACTATCCTTGGCCACCTGCCTTTCATTTTGTATTTTTGCTGATTTTGTTACATTTTTACAGATTTTATTAAGCTCTTTATATTTTACAAAGGCTGCAGATGTACCCTCAGATTTGTATTTTTTAAATGCCCTTTTTTTGTCATGTATTGCCCCTTTCACAGAAGGTGTAAGCCATGTGGGGTTTAATTTTAGTCGTTTATACTTGTTACCTGTAGGAATACATTTTGCACTATAATAACTCAAAGTAGATTTGAAAATCTCCCATTTATCATTTGTCACATTATTTGACATTAGTTCTTCCCAGTCTATATCCTGAATTGCCGCCCTCATCCTGGGGAAATTGGCTTTCTTAAAATTAAATGTTTTTGCCCTCCCAGCCTGCGTTTGTTTTTTACAGTATAGGTAAAATATAACTATATTATGATCACTGTTTTCACGAACATTGACATTCCCAACAAGCTCTGCATTATTAGAAATGACCAGATCCAACAGAGCTTCACCTCTAGTCGGGTCTTCCACAAACTGACACATAAAATTTTCCTGCAACAGATTGAGGAAATGTCTCCCCTTTGCAGTTGAAGAAGAACCATGACACCAATTAATATCCCGATAATTAAAATCTCCCATTATCACAACAGTACCCGCCTGTGCAGCCCGCTCCATTTGTTTATATATTTGACCCTCTATCTCTTCAGTTATATTGGGGGGTCTATAGATTACACCAAAAGTAATTTTTTCAGTGTTTACTTCCCTTTGTAATTCCACCCACAAGGTTTCAACCTCCTCACAGTCTTCACCCTCTAATGTCTCATTTACACTCACCTTCATATCGCTTCTCACATACAGACATACACCACCACCTTTCCTATTTGCCCTGTCTTTCCGAAACAGTGTAAAACCCTGTAGATTTACAGCCCAGTCATGTGAAGAGTCCAGCCATGTTTCAGCAACACCAACTATATCTATATCTTCTTCCAGTATTAAGGCCTCCAGCTCCCCCATTTTGCTTGCTAGACTTCTGGCATTTGTGAACATACACTTTAACTTGCCTTTAAATGTTTCACTTTCACTATCAGAAATGTGATTATTTGACATTTGGGCCTTTTTATTTTGAATGCTGTTTTGTAACGAAAGGATCTCCTTATCTTGTTGCCTAGTCCTCTCCCCACCGTCTGTTTCTCCCCCCACCAATATAGTCTGACCCCTCTCTAACCTAACTACCCCTTTATTTCCTACATTGGCTTCCCTCCTCAGCCCTAGTTTAAACACTCCGCCACCCCAGCACAGCGGACCCCCTTCCATTTAGGTGCAAATCATCTGCAGAATACAGTTTGTACCCCAATGAAAAGTCAGCCCAGTGCTCTAGGAACCCAAATCCTTCTCCTCTACACCAAGACTTAAGCCATGCATTTAACTCCCTGAGCTCCCGCTGTCTTTCCTGTGATGCGCATGGCACAGGCAGTATTCCTGAGAATACAACCTTGGAGGTCCTTCCCTTCAGCTTGTAGCCTAGTTCTTTAAAATTATTCTTAAGGCTCCTCCACCAACCATTTATTCTGTCGTTGGTACCGACATGGACCACAACAGCTGGATCATCACCAGCCCCTCCCAGCAATTTGTCCACCCGTTCCACCACATGCCGAACCCTGGCACCAGGGAGACAGCAAACCATTCGGTTGAGGCGGTCTTGGCGACAAATTATTCTATCCGTCTTCCTGATTATAGAATCCCCTACAACTATCAATTGTCTTGGCTTACCTGCATTACCATCCCGCCGACTACTAGCTGGGCTGTTCTCCCGGCTGTTAGGGAGATCAGTATCCACTAGGGCTGCCTTTTCTGAGACTGACACCCTGACACCCTCCCCGTACCTGTATCTTGTTTCCCGTGCTATCCAGTTTCCCGTGCTATCCAGTACCATCCTGGTCTACTGCCGTGCTGAGCTATTGTTGAAGTTTTGCTGCATCTCCACACCTGTTCTACTACTCCACGCCTGACGTCTACCTGCTGCCTGGTCCCAGCCGAGCCTGCCTTACTACTGTCTACATTGCCTCAGGTACCCTTTCTGGACTATAGACTCTATACCATACCTGTTTGGCCAGCTGCCATCCCGCTACACGGTACGGCCCAGTGGGTCCAAACCCGCCATGTAACAGTACACTCAGGCCATGGACTCCACTGGGCAATTCAAGGGCATGTCACCTTCCCAAGCCATGCAGGCGGACCTGCAGGATCTCCCAACAAGACAGGATCAACTTCTTGTAGCAGTGGACTCCATGGCGCAGCAGCTAGGGGTGCTAGCTGCTTTCTTTCCTGCCTCTTCCGACCGACCCTCCTGCTACACCTCCTGGCGGTTCCGGTTCGGATCCCTGGTTCTCGCTGCCATTACCTTCTTGCAGGGGATTTCTGAACCAATGCTATATCCATTTCACACTGCACGCCCAAGCATTTCCGTCAGACTGAATGAAGATCACCTTCATCGTTTCCCTATTTGCTGGCAAGGCCCTGGCATGGGTGAACCCAATCTGGGAACGGCAGGGACCCGAGACTCAAGACTTCCAGGGGTTCGTGCGGTTGTTCCATACTGTTTTTGAGAATCCAGGACTAGTCTCGTCGGCAGCCACTGCTATCTTCAACCTTCGCCAAGAGGACACCTCCGTGGGCGAGTACACCATCCAGTTCCGGACCCTGGCAGGAGAACTATCCTGGAACAATGAGGCCTTGGTCGCATCCTTCTGCTGTGGCCTATCGCCCAAGATCAAGGACGAACTTGCTAGCCAAGACCTACCACCTGCCTTGGACGACCTGATTCTGATGGCTACTCGTGTAGATCTAAGGCTCAGGGAGAAATCTCATGAGGTACAACAGGAGAGACGGCTTCCTAGATTGGCGCCCAACTTCCAGCAACCCTTCTTGCCTTCATCTACTGCTACGCCTGAGGTTCCAATGCAGGTGGATCGCCTAAAATTGTCTGTACAAGAGAAACAGCGCAGGCGCACCTCTGGACTCTCTCTATATTGCGGCCTCGCTGGCCATGTCGTGTGTCTGTGTCCACAAAAGCCAAAAAACCCCAACGCCTAGGTTTGGTTGGAGAGACAACCAAGTGCTTTCCAGTACCATCCTGGTCTACTGCCGTGCTGAGCTGACGTCGGGTTTTGCTGCATCTCCATGCCTGTTCTACTACTCTACGCCTGACGTCTACCTGCTGCCTGGTCCCAGCCGAGCCTGCCTTGCTACTGTCTTCATTGTCTCAGGTACCCTTTCTGGACTATAGACTCTGTACCATACCTGTTTGACCAGCTGCCATCCCGCTACGCGGTACGGCCCAGTGGGTCCACACCCGCCTCGTGACATATACACTTTACTTTCTCAGAAACTTGGTAGGCAAGCATGTATAACAGTGGGAAAAAAGCAGAGCTGAAAATATAAAATAACTGGCTGTAAGGATTATGTATGCATTGTGAGATTTCATACAGATATTATACATAGACCAAAAATTCTGTCTTTTCTTTACAATATTTTGACCTTTTCTTGAAGTACTTCTTTATTAGTAGTTGTCCATAAGATTTATATTCTACTAATCAGAATTCATTTGTTCATGTATTTCCAACCTGAACCCAGATCTCTATTTAACAGAAATTGAAGGGCAACTCTTATTAGTGAGGCCTTTAGTGCAGAAAATGTGCAGATACTAGGTCAATTTCCGCTTGCCCAGCTAACACCAATCATTAACACCAAAAAATTATCCCTAAATGTTACAATAAGACCAAATCAATCGTATCATAGAAAAATACAAAAATACTTTATTGAGGACAAACAACACAGTTAGTCAAGACTCTAATATAAGGCAGGGCAAACAATTGATATGCATGCAATATCAATGTATATGAACCATGTTCCATGCGTATTACTATATACACCGCGTTCCAAATTATTATGCAAATGTTATTTTTCGCTGATTTTCCTAAATAGTCGATGTAAATAACGGTCAGTATAATCTTCAAGCCATTAACCGTTGGAGTATAATGCAAATTTTATTGAACAAATCTCCTAATGATATGAGATTTTTTTTTAGAAGTAAAAAACTCAAAATGCACTGTTTCAAATTATTATGCACAACAGAGATCAAAACATTTTAAAGGTTGTAAAGAGAACTAAAATGGTAATTTGTTGAATTTGCAGCATCAGGAGGTCATATTTACGGAAATCAAAAGCTCTTTCAATCAAAAAAAACTTAACAGGCCAAGTTACATGTTAACATAGTATCACCTTCACAATTCTTGCATCCATTGAATTTGTGAGTATTTGGACAGTTTCTGCTTGAATATCTTTGCAGGATGTCAGAATAGCCTCCCAGAGCTTCCGTTTTGATGTGAACTGCCGCCCACCCTCATAGATATTTTGCTTGAGGATGCTCCAAAGGTTCTCAATAGGGTTGAGGTCAGGGGAACATGGGGGCCACACCATGAGTTTCTCTCCTTTTATGAGCATAGCAGCCAATGACATAGAGGTATTCTTTGCAGCATGAGATGGTGCATTGTCATGCATGAAGATAATTTTGCTACGGAAGGCAAGGTTCTTCTTTTTGTACCACGGAAGAAAGTGGTCAGTCATAAACTCTACGTACTTTGCAGAGGTCATTTTCACACCGTCAGGGACCCTAAAGGAGCCTACCAGCTCTCCCCCCATGATTCCAGCTTAAAACATGACTTCGCCACCTCCTTGCTGATGTCGCAGCCTTGTTGGGACATGGTGGCCATTCACCAACCATCCACTACTCCATCCATCTAAACCATCCAGGGTTGCACGGCACTCATCAGTAAACAACACAGTTTGAAAATTAGTCTTCATGTATTTCTGAGCCCACTGCAACCGTTTCTGCTTGTGAGCATTGTTTAGGGGTGGCCGAATAATAGCTTTATGCACACTTGCAAACCTCTGGAGGATCCTACACCTTGAGGTTCGCGGGAGTCCAGAGGCACCAGCGGCTTCAAATACCTGTTTGCTGCTTTGCAATGGCATTTTAGCAGCTGCTCTCCTAATCCTATTAATTTGTCTGGCAGAAACCTTCCTCATTAGGCCTTTATCTGAACGAACCCGTCTGTGCTCTGAATCAGTCTTAAATCTTTTCACAGTACGATGATCAAGCTTAAGTTTTCTTAAAATATCCAATGTTTTCATACCTTGTCCAAGGTATTGCACTATTTCACGCCTTTCGGCAGCAGAGAGATCCTTTTTCTTTCCCATATTGCTTGAAACCTGTGGCCTGCTTAATAATGAAGAACGTCCTTCTTAAGTAGTTTTCCTTTGATTGGGTCCTGGCAAACTAATTATCACAGGTGTCTGAGATTGATTACAATGATCCAAAGAGCCCTAAGACACAATACCATCCATGAGTTTAATTGAAAAACTAATAATTAAATGTTTATGACACTTAAATCCAATGTGCATAATAATTTGGAACACGGTGTATATAACAACATTACACAACCTCCAACCTCAATAGGACCACAATATCATGAATGGTAGTAATCATAAATAAACCATGAAAATCTCATGACACACATTCCTAAACCCACCATGAGCCATTCCACTGCCACAACACTGTCAGAACATCCCAGCGCACGTTTTGCATCTGGCTTCGTCAGGGGGTGCTGAATGAGTGTGACAGGAGGATTTAAATAGGCAGTGCACAGCTGAAAATGTACCTCACTTTCTTATACAGAGGATGTTTAACTGCGCATCCACGAGGAGAGGCGGCACCTCGATCACGCAGTTAACGGCGTCCGGAAGTGATCAGTGCGCAGCCGCACAGTGCTCAAGTCCATGTTGCGCCCTGAACTAGGGTCATGAACGGCCCCCCACCACGCGCACAACAACCAGGGAACACCGCATCCATCTTGGACAAGGGCAAAGCAATCACTTTTGCCCCTATCCAACGATAGAGAACGGTATGTATACAGGAGCACCAAATTAAAATGGAGAGATGCACTTCAGGAGCACAGCAATGTATGTAAATTAGAGCCTAGTCAGGCATAAAGAATCACCCAATCATATGTTCTGAAAAATTATATATTTAAAAGGTCTGGGTTGCTGGAGTGGAAGGGAATAGTAAAAGTTCCACTCTGTCTTGAGGACGGTCCAGGGTTTGGGCTGCCTTATGAGTCTCATTAGCTGCCAGCTGTGAGGACTCCTTTAAAGGGAATGTGTTGCCAGAAAAACATGTTTTTTTTTTAAAAATTAAACATTTAGTGTGTGGGTGATTAAACACTGTTCAAATTTTTTTTATTTTTTTGCACGAGTCCAGGTAATATTATAAATTATTTCTAATTTATAATACTACCCATTTTTGGTCACTAGATGGAGCTGTTCCCAAAATTGCAGCATTGCAACATTGGGTTAAAAGCCCTCGCTCTAGTGAGCTCTCAGCATCCCCCCCTCCTTTATCCTGGCTAGTGCCGGGATAAACGAGGGGTTTGAACGATGTAACCTCCTACACTGTGTGTCGCCATTTTTTGAGCTAACCCACAGTGTAGTAGGTTTACATACAGTAGTAAACACACACAAACACGAACATACATTGAAATCTCTTACCTGCTCCTGCCGCCGCGGCTCCCTCCGGCCCGTCCGCTCCGTTTGCTGCCGCTGGTGCAAGTGCACAAATCCGGAAGCCGCGACCGGAAGTAGTAATATTACTGTCCGGCCGCGACTTCCGGTCCACAGGAAAATGGCGCCGGACGGCGCCAATTTCGAATAGGACTGTGTGGGAGCGGCGCATGCGCAGTTCCCACACAGACGCCGTGCACTGCAGTCAATGGGACGGGAGCCGTTCGCAGTCCCTATGGGACTGTGGCTGCCGTATTCCATGTCTGTATGTGTCGTTAATCGACACACACAGAAATGGAACAAAAAATGGCAGCCCCCATAGGGAACAAAAAGTGTAAAAATAAGAAAAAGTAAAACACAAACACACAAATGAATATAAACGTTTTTAATAAAGCACTAACATCTTTAACATATAAAAAAATAATTTGTGATGACACTGTTCCTTTAAGAAAGGTGTGATCTAATCACACAAGGCTCCTTGTCTGAGGAAGACAGGTATTGCCAGCCTGTGGGAGTCAGAAGTTCTGGTAAGAACACATGTTTGTAGTGAGGTGCTGGGCAGAAGGCCTTATACCTTGATAGCTAGGGAAGCTATATGTTTAGTTAGAGGCTGGACGGCCTAGGGTTTATTTTGAACTGTTTTGTAAAACTGCTTGCTGTATTGAAGACAATAAAGCTGGTTGTGGCCAGTTTCATACCGAATCCACTGTGTTGAAGTGAAAATTCTTGAGTGTGCCAACCATCCTACCCTGGAGATGGCGATCCTGTTAGCTAACTTACCCCAAGTTGTCACAATATACTGTATATATATTTATTTTTATTTTTTTTTAATATAAAAAAAACTTTATTCACCTATATTTTACTTTTTGTATTAGTCGTCCCCTTAGAGAACTTGAACCAGCCATTTTTGGATCACTTGTGAAATATACTGCAATACTAATATATCGCAGTATATTGTGATTTTTACAAGTCTCTATTACGCCCTGCCTCTGGCAGGGCTTAACAGAAGCACAAAGATGGCAGACCTGGGGGCCTTCATTAGGCCCCCAGGCTGCCATGACAACCATCGGCAGCCCACAATCGCATTGTGGGGGAAGCGATGGGACATCAGACGGGGCTGTCCCTACTTTCTGTTGGCATGTGTTTACAATTGACCGAGAGATCTAAGGGGTTAAACAAGTAAGATCACGCTCAAGAGTGATGCCGCTCATTGTACTGAAGTGAAGGTTGTTTCATGCAGCCGGCACGCTCATCTTATGGGGCGGGCTCTGCCTGTGTGCCTGCTCCATACTCCCCCTCCCCCTTCCCTTCATCGTATATATACAGCGGATGTCAGGAAGGGGTTAGCGGTGGATTCACACGTGGATGTTGTTGCAGAAATTTTTGCAATTGAAAATCAGTTCCTATTCGCCTGAAATGCTTTAAACTATAATGAAAACCCAACAAACGCATGAAACCCATTAAAAGCAATGGATTCTATCAGGCGCCATTGGTGTCTATCATGTGACGGATCTGACACTCTGATTTTCGTTGCAAATGCTGTTCTAATGGTTTAGTTGTTTGTTTTTTCCAGTGGTTGGTACCAGACATTTTCTTGCATGGTGATTAGAGCTGCTACTACGCATGTGGCAGCCTGGTGCACTATCACAAACAAATATAAGTAAACATCACCAACAAATTATATAGGGCTAGTATAAATCTCAAACAAATATCAGTAGTAATATCTCCTAGAGGCTAAACATCCTTCCATCTATCTCTTTTAAATTAAAGTACAATGAAATATATAAAACCACAAATTG
Source organism: Rhinoderma darwinii (assembly GCF_050947455.1). NCBI lineage: Eukaryota > Metazoa > Chordata > Amphibia > Anura > Rhinodermatidae > Rhinoderma > Rhinoderma darwinii. The sequence continues at coordinate 80,894,495 of NC_134689.1, forward strand.
TGAACATGAACAAATGTGAGATACTTATAAGGCTAGGGCTACACGGAGACTTTAGCCACGAGAAAGGTCAAGCTTCCTGCATCGCAGGTAATGAAAGTGAATGTGGTCGGCCATGCATCATCTTGTTCTTGTGTTATTTTCAACTCTTGTGTTTGGATTTCACCTCAGCCTTTTTCTTTCCACTGTTAAAATTTAATCTGACCAAGGTCCTAGTTTCTGAACAACATTTGCCTTTTGCCAGTGTTTTGTCATATTTGCCTATTGGCTCAATCTATACATTTTCAGGTCAGGCAGATGTGGCACACAATCACAGCATACTAAGGTGACAAAGCCGGTCTAAGATGCCCTTCATATTGCAAAATATTTCCAAAACATTGAAACATTTCATATACCTTTTGGAGTCTGCTGACAAAGATCGCTGCTTCTTCCATTTTTTTTCTTTTTTTTTACCAATTCTGACTTTTTTCTATTACATGGCCTCAGGGTTCTTCCTTATCACAGAGCTTCTTTAATGGTAGATAAGAACTGATGATAAATTTGATGTTGTGATTATGTTTATAAGCTCTTGTGGTCATGTAGATTGACATTCAATGCCAATAAGGAATTGTAAAGGCATTATTTGTAAGTGGCAATAGTATTCATATAAGATATTCACCCTTGTTCTATAGAATTATAATCTTTTCAATTCTCAATAAGATCTGTTGCAAATCAAAGCACTTTAGATAATAAACCTTGAACCCTTATCTATCAAATACCCCTTGGATATCTCTGTGAAAGCATAGATTACATATTGACCTTTTTGAAATAATAGTTGTAAATGTGATAATTATTCCTTTACACAAAAATAAAAAAAATTGCATTTAAATGTCTAGAGGAAATTCTACAAATTATTTTTCTACCTCTTTTCTAATCTCTCAAAGGAGATAAATGACAGTGCAATTTTCAGATAGATACAATTTGCCTGAGGATTAGGCAGTTGCAGATTCCAGCAAATGCATTTCTTTTAATATATATGACAGGTGTATTTTCTCATTTTAGCATTCTTCTTTAACTCTTCATGTTCTTAAAAGAAAATTATTTTAGCAATGTTCTTGACAGCTAAATAACTCAACGGACGGGTGAACTACTGTAAACCAGTGTAATACACTTACACTGCCAGAGAAGCACAAGTAATAAGCCAATTCTGTTATAAATCACTCTACTTATTTTTCCTTAGCATTTTAGTCTTTTTAGACCTCTCAGTTATCTTATATCTTGGTTAAAAGTATAAAAACTTTCACTTAAAGTGTACCTCCAGGCAAAAATGTAAACGTGTCTTAAAGTTTTGTGAATAGTGCGAACTAGATCAGTGTGACTCCTTTCTTTCTTCAGGTCTCACTTGATTTAAAACCTATTTTCTGATACCGAAACCCATTCCTAAATTACTGTCTGGACTATATAATAAACTGATTTTACCGTCCTAAACCACAAAACCTATATATCTCCTATCCTGAGAAAAGGATTAAGGGATTACACTCTCCGAGAAAGACACAAATTTTACTCTCTTCCATTCAAATGGTTTTTCACGCTGTAAACGTAGTCAAGAAAACGCATTCAAGCATTTGTCTAGGTACTTCTTTGTTGCCTAAATTTATCAGATAATAAACGTTGTATGAGAAGCAACCCCCAAACAAGTTCTCTATTACATATATGGTGGAACTGTGAAATTATTAATAGATGCTTTCGAGAGGTAGAACATTCACCCTCCCAATCCTCGTCTACGTATATTCCATCCAGAACAAACCTTCTGACTCATTTATTAGCATAAGATAAATTATTTAATCCCTCTTCACTAGCTCCAAACAGATCCTCTATTTCTTCAATAATGGATAAATAAAAATAAGCAGATTTGCAGATTAGAAGACCTCTCTAATTGAGAAACTCATACTCTATATTCCTAAAAATGCGTAAACCATGGCTACAATTATATAGGCTGAAACAAGATCTGACAGCCTCTTCTTCTTAACAAACACCTCCCCTAACCCCAAAAAGTTTTTCATGAAAAGAATATAAAACCCTGTCAGTTTTCAATAAGACGACGCATTCATCCTAATCACAAAAAAAATGTTGCCTCTTTTTGAACTCTGTGGACCCCCCCCCCACATCTAGTCACACCTTCCAATAAATTATTCCTTACTGTCAAAGTTCTAATATATTTACTTCTTAGATATCTGCCTAACCCATTCATTTTGTAAATTAGCTAACATTTGATTTTGTTTGCAACCTCTAATATATTGTACTTAAATATGTTATTATTTGTTTTCCCCATCGAAGTACTTTGATATTTTCTGGTATTTGTTATTTTTTTCTATTGTTGAACTGAAAACTAATTTTACATGAGAAAATACACGTATCGCTGATAAGACTTGCACTTATTAGCCCTAGCCTGGCATGATGCAGAAAAACATATATTGCTTAATTTAATATTCCATGTGATCAGCCATTGGACGATATTAGGTAAATTATTATATAAACTCAATATTAGGCCCGGGGTGATAAACGAATGCACCATTTACTTTTTCTACTATCCACTTAACAAATCATTTCGCAATAAATCTGTATTTTCAAACTTGATTTGTTTAGTGAACCCTATTTGGTTCATTTGGATATGTCTTCCCATAAATATATACTAGTATCAAGCTGGGCATTGTAAAAAACGACACATTATTTCTAAACTAGAATTAGCATACTATAGTGCGTATATCCAAAGCAATGTTATTCAATTTGAAATGTGCTTATTACTGGTGTATTTCCTATAAGGCATATTTTGCTGGCTAATGAAATGGAAATGGGTCATTTACACAAGCTCTAGTAATGAAGGTGTTATAAGGTTGATGGTCTGTGCCCAATGATTGTTGAGAGTGCATTAGAATAAATCTTGGATGAAGTGTGTGCAGTAGATGAGGCTGGACCAAGTAACAATTATCCCTCGAGTTTTGTTTGTGCTGTATTTGTACATTTTCGCTGCAGGGTATGCCTCTCAGTCTGGAGCTAGCTGATGTCCCATGGACAGATACAGTACATCACAGCAGGCATATTACAGCATACACCAGTTCACGGAAGGGATGCATTAGCTCCTGCATCCTCCACCTCTATACACCCAATTATTCTTTAATGGGGGTTTGATCTTTATTGTCTCCTTTCCTTCTATCTTTTTTTTTTTCTCTTTTTACTTTTGACTTCATTGCCATTACAAAACACTAAAACAACTTAACATTGTTACCTCAGAGATGGGAAATAGAAATTGAAGACTAGTGGAAATTTGCATTTTAATAGTCTACTTGTGCAATATGTATGAAGCAGATGTTTTTCCCAGCTTATATAGTAAAGCAACCTATACTGTTGTTCAATATACTGTATATCTCATTGTATCACTGGGGCATGCTCAATATTCACAGTATTATATTGTGCCATTAATACAGAAGTAAGAAATCTGTTTTAAAGCACCTCACACAGCTATACTGTATTGAGATTTTGTTTTGTATTGCAAGTTATGTAGTGTTATGTATGCCTTTCTATGTGCATAGGGATTTCTATGGCTGCACAGTGCAACTGTCTGCATGGGAAACAAACAAATTAGGCCTGAAAAACAGCCAAAAAGAAAAACCGTAAGATTTGCCGAGAGTCATGTTTCAGCACTTAAGACAGAAAAAAAACATTGGAAGAAATCTACTGGGATCCATGGTTGAAAGACTAGTCTTGACTCCAGGCATTAAGCAATTAATGGGATAGTGGCCTTTAGAGAGAAGGTAGCAATTAAAACTGGCAGAATAGATGACCTGTTTAGTAAGGGAACAACGTGTGACAAAGATCTGCAATACAGTACGAACCAGGCAGAAAGAAATGTGCAATATAGAAAAATACAGGGAAATGCCAACATCATTTATTTCCAGGAGTCAGGCTAGAATGTATAGAATATCAGCATGACTTTGCTTCTTATTAAAACTTCATTTTATTACTTATTCTACTTTTTTCAGTGTTCAGAAAAAAGTAGAGGATGAGTATTGCCAGCACAAAGCTCAACTTAATCTACATTAAGATTTTCTTTTTTATTTGCTGTTCACATTTTTTTTTTCTATATCTGAGAAGGTGCTTATATGTATTTTCTTTATGAAATAGACCATTTCTCTTACTGACATAATTGCCAGGGGCAAAAGTAGTGCTGTAAATTAAAAAACAAAACAAAAACACTCCTGGAAATATTCCTGGAATGCATTCTATTAAATCTGTGTATATGGTACCATATTTAAAAAAACAAATGGTTGTAGTTTTTCCCATTTGAAGCCAATGGAAAATATGCCATATCTAAAGCATATTATACCATTAAAAATGAAACAAAAAACTGCATCATTCGCTTACCGCAGAGATGCATGTGAATACTGCAAACATCCCATGTGAATACTGCATTAACGTAAGTGAACCTCTTTGTGCACAAAATTCTATCCTCTGACATACATGCCCTATAATCCCTACCAATACCATCTTCTGACATGCATCTATAAACTTGTGTAGAATGGTGTGCATTTACTTTAAGCTACCAATAAACTTTAAAAAAAAATACATACAGTACAGTACTCCCAAATAGTATGCAATTAAAGCAAATTTTTCAGGCTATGGGTGGACTCATCCCCTTCTACTAAGCTTCACACACTTTTTGGAAAAGTACTGGATTGGTGGAAATGGCACAAAAGTTGATTTTTTTCCCACAAATTACGACTTTTGAAAACTATGAGAAACAGGAGTCTTAAACCATAAATGTACAGAGAAATAAATATACCTTTATTGTTACATCAAAAATTCCAATATAAAAACACAAATACACAACGAGGTATTAAAAATTGAAGGGTAAATGGATAGATCGAAATCTAGACCTTCTACACAGGTATGCCATGAATACTACAGGCAGAGAGTTCTACTAACTGTGATTTTAATGAAGGAAAAAGGCAGAGTGATGTTTCATACAGACAGTGCCGGTACCCTGAAACGGCACTTCCTAATTCCAACAATGAAATAGCAACTGTGTATCAGGTTAGCAGCATACAAATAAATGCCACAAGGAGTTATATTTAACCCCACCTATTGCCTGGTCCCGGGTAGAAGACAAGAGAAAGGTATAACCTGAAAAAAACCCGGTGTATAAACAGTCCACCTGGCAAAAACCAGGGAAATAAGTAAATAATCGCTTACCCATGAAGTTTATGGGAATAGACTGATCCACCTAATGTTTGAGGCACCCCGACGCGCGTTTCGCTTGTGTCGCTTCCTCAGGGAAGCTACCCCCTGAGGAAGCGACACAAGCGAAACGCGCGTCGGGGTGCCTCAAACATTAGGTGGATCAGTCTATTCCCATAAACTTCATGGGTAAGCGATTATTTACTTATTTCCCTGGTTTTTGCCAGGTGGACTGTTTATACACCGGGTTTTTTTCAGGTTATACCTTTCTCTTGTCTTCTACCCGGGACCAGGCAATAGGTGGGGTTAAATATAACTCCTTGTGGCATTTATTTGTATGCTGCTAACCTGATACACATTTGCTATTTCATTGTTGGAATTAGGAAGTGCCGTTTCAGGGTACCGGCACTGTCTGTATGAAACATCACTCTGCCTTTTTCCTTCATTAAAATCACAGTTAGTAGAACTCTCTGCCTGTAGTATTCATGGCATACCTGTGTAGAAGGTCTAGATTTCGATCTATCCATTTACCCTTCAATTTTTAATACCTCGTTGTGTATTTGTGTTTTTATATTGGAATTTTTGATGTAACAATAAAGGTATATTTATTTCTCTGTACATTTATGGTTTAAGACTCCTGTTTCTCATAGTTTTCAAGGTTATTCTTGGAGTTTCGCTATTTATAGTGACGTTTTTTGGAGGTGTTGTGACTACCACTTTGTGGGTGACACCTAGCCAAAGTACCATACCTGCGAGACATTTTGGTTGTTAAATTACGACTTTTGTACTATTCGTGACTTTTCTATGCCAGAAAATTGATGAAGAAAAGTTATTGAATTCCCCCCATAGCGTTTTGTTTTTTTGCAATCCTTTTAGAGTTTTTGGGGTCACTGGTGTTTTTGTTAAACGCAGTATGCATAAAAAGGCACACAAAAAAATTTGAAAAACACCTTAAACAATGCTTCAGACACCTGGTGATTTTTACAGTGGAAAAAAAAGCACTGTGTGAAAAAGGCTTTAAAGTGTAGCTCATGTTTATGGTGTCTGACCGACACCCTAGCTTTACTGCAGCATTTTCAAATGTCTCTTCTAAAATTTGGGTGGAAAAGCTGCCATTCAAAGTCGCTAGAGCTAGATTTTAAAGGGGTTTACCAGGACATTCATATTGATGGCCTATCCTTAGTAAATTAGTAAATCATAAAAAAAATACATATAGAACCCCTCCACAATCGTAACGAGTGGTAGAATAGAGCTAACAATATTTATATCGCATGGTGATGTCGGAGTAGCCTGCGTTTGGGAGAGCTAAAGGTACTCTAAGAATCCAGCCTCGGAGTCCAAATCAGACAACGATTCTCTGGTGCATCGTTATCTGATTTGTGATGACACAGACAAGTGCTTCAATATCTCATGTTCCAAAGATACTCAAAAAAAGGATTCCCTCCTTACTGAAGGCGCTGCTGCACAGATGAGGATAGTCAGCTATGTTCCCAATTTCAGAATGACCTCTCGACCTAGTGCTTAGGTCTTCATCAGGCTTAAGAAAAGACTTTAGAAAGCATTCTTTAAGTACTCACATGGGAACAAGCACTTCTGGGTCAAAGGTACAGGTGATAGTTCAGAATGGGAGTGGTTAGTTCCCGTTCCACAATCAGAAATTAGTCTATGTTAAAATAGATCTTATTCAGTAAAATGAACTATATGTATAACAATACAAAACTAATAAAAATACGCTTTACATTGAAACGTCCTGCATATAATAATGAGTAATATTTTTATTTTTTATCTTATAATAATGTATGGTCAAACACTGCACTAATGTCATTTTGTGTTTTATCTATTTCCAATAGAGGTCTCAAGAATATATGTCTAGGGGATTTGAAGGGTTCAGCTATGGAACCTCGGTTTATCTAGTCGGTAACATTAGCGTCTGTGTTATGGAGATGGTTCTGAAAGGTGCTGAATGGTTGGACAGCTCCGTCTGTACTGAAAACGGGATGCCTAGGAGGGTGGATTGTTTAGTTCCTACAGTGGCCGAAAAGTTTACAAACCTAATCGGAATCTACTGGGGAGATGCAAGTTCTACTAGGATTCTCACCCTAGGAGGGGTAAGTATGATTTCAGAATATTATTCTGAAAGAATTAAGAATTAATGTAATAATTAAGAAATGTTCATTATATTTATATGTGTCTCTTGGGGGACCCAGTGTTTAAAATCTAGGCTCTTGTGGTACAGGCTTGTCATATTTTGTGTCAGTTTTTTTTAAAATAAAACAAATACTGTTATTCTTTATTTTTTGTTTGGTTGAGATGATAGTTCTATGCTGCAACGACCTGCATACATATACTAGTACTATATAGTGAGCTGATTGCATGGATGGTAAATTGTCCTTCTATTCTTTATATATTCTTTATATATATATATATATATATATATATATATATAGAAAGAGAAAACTTGCAGCACTCCAGCATTAAAAAATGGTGGTTTATTCAGTCAAACACACAGCAACGTTTCAATCCTACAATAGGACCTTTCTCAAGCATAGTGACACATCTAAGACTGCACACATATATAGGGCAGATATACATTTGCATAATTCATCTCATTAAAACACAAATAAGGTGCATAGTACAAAAAACATAATTTTAAGGTATCAATCAAAGTTTCAATTTGATACAGAAAGTGCAAGTGCTAATACAAAATATTGTAAACAACAATATAACATACAAAATTCATAAAAAAAACAGTTAATGCCTCAGATGTGTTGAAGTGAAGTGTAGTAGATCCACTCACCAATCAGAACTTCAGGTTATTGTTAGTGCAGCAATCAGTCAGGTTTCGTAGTGATGCTCAGCTGTAAGGCCCATTGTAATCTAAATGAGCCAGTAAGTAGTGCACATGCGTAAGGGTTTGAAGTAGAAGTATCAAGTTGCCAAGCAACAGGACGATCAGAAAACGCAATGATGACACAATGCGTGCCGACATATAAGCATCGTGAATAACAGTGTCCCCAGTAGCCAAGCAACCGATCAGGAACCACAACACATAATGCGGTACAGTGTAAATATCGCTCCTGTATATTGAATATTGTTGACAACATTGCTATTTATGAGCCAGATAATTAATAATGGAAAAAAATCCATATATGATGGTGCTCCAAGAGGTAGGCAACGGGGATATATGAAGTAAAAAGAAAAGACAACCTATCAGTGTCTTAAACTTATCTCACCGTAATAAAGAAATTATTATTATTCTAGACCCACACGTGGGTATGCGGATCTCTGATCACATTCACGTGATCCAAACAATCACGCTCCCAGGATATCAAGAAATCACTAAGTAACATCTTCATGTACATAGGATATTCTATCAACCACACACGTGTAACGGATCAAACTTGGCATTTCATCGTGACTCAGAATTTTGGGCAAAAAAATTGTCTATAATTACTCATTATCACAACGTTGCTTATCCTCAAAGGGAGACTAAGAACAAATTCTTAAAAAATTACTTTATTTAGAAAATAAGCTAAAAATGTAGCAATGTAAATTTTTATTTAAAAAATAATCAATAATATTGATGGATAACAGTCACAGATATCATTCTGTTGGGAGTTCTATTTGGATCTATAAAAATAAAAAAATACAGTGTTAATAGAAAATAATCATGAATAAAAAATGGATAACATATATATGTCACCAAAGCATCACCAATGAGGACATCAGTGAACCAAAGAGAATCAAAGGGAAGAGAAACATCACATGACGATCCTATCCACATTAAATTCAACATTGAGGCCCTCCGGTCTCAATGAATTCAATAAAAATATCCATCTTAATTCCCTTTTATGTAGTAACATGTGTCTGTCACCCCCTTGTGATAATGGTGGGATATGATCAAGTATCATGAACCTTAAATCCCTTTCATTGTGTCCCTGTTCAAGGAAATGTTTCGCTACAGGCAAATGGATTTTCTTTTTTCTAATGGAAAATCGGTGATTATTTAGACGGATTTTGAAGGCACAGGTGGTTTCACCCACATATAAAAGACCACAGGGGCACCATAATACGTATACAATCCAGTCTGAATCACAGTTAAAATTGTACTTAATAGCAAATTGTTGCCCAGTTAAGGGATGTGTAAAAAGATTACCCCTACACATCAGTGAACAATTCACGCATCTCAGGCAGGGGACGTTTCCAGATTTTAGAGGTTTTAGTAAAAGTTGTGAACTTTTTTTACTATCTTTCACCCTGGTTTTAACCAACGTATCGCAAAGATTTTGTGGACGTCTGTATGACATTAATGGATTATTATTGAATACCTCAATGTGACTATAACTATCGCTAATAATCGACCAGTGTCTGTTCATGATTCTAGATAAATCCCCACTTACCTCACTATATGTGGAGATAAATGGAATGCGTTTTTTTCGTGTTGTAGATTTCCAAGTCTTGAACAGACTTTCTCTACGTATATCGCAGATTTTATTTTTATGTGATAGTAACAATGTCCTTGGGTACCCTCTTTGTAAGAAATTATCAGTCATAATATCTAATGATTTATCCAAGTCCCCTTGATCATCAGTATTGCGTTTAGCCCTGATCATTTGACTATACGGTAACGATTTAATCATGTTGTTTGGGTGGCAACTCTCGAATCTTAATAAATTGTTGCGATCTGTGTCCTTTGTGTACATCCTAGTTTTCAATACATTGTTGTCAATCAGTACTGTTACATCCAAAAATTGAATGCTCTCTGTCGAGTATGTCATAGTAAATTGGATGTCTTCATCAATAGAGTTAAGATATTGATGAAAGTCCTTCAATGAAGTTATCGTGTCTGTCCAAATGAGGAAGATGTCATCTATGTATCGTCACAACTTCAAGACATGTGAGAAGTGGTGGGACACATAGACCGACATCTCCTCCATTATATCCATAAAAATGTTGGCATAGGTTGGTGCCATGTTGGACCCCATGGCCGTCCCCTTGAGTTGAATATAGTATTTATCATTAAATAGAAAATAATTTGAAGTCAAGATAAGCTCCACTAAGGATATTATAAATTCACATATGGTCGCATCATACTCAGAGGCTGCTAGTTTTCGTCTCACTGCATCAAGGCCTCTATTATGACTGATCGACGTGTAACGTGAGGTTACAACGAAGGAAACTAAAACAGACCCCTCTGGTAAAGACACCATTTTTAATTTTTGTAGAAAGTCGGCAGTATCCCTAATATAGGATTTAGAACTAATAGCAAAGTCCCTTAATATTTTATCAACAAATATAGAGATGTTACTCATCAATGAACCCCTCCCAGATACGATAGGGCGACCTGGTGGGTTGGACAAACTTTTATGGATTTTTGGTAATAAATATATAGTGTAATAGGAAATTCAATAGTAAATTTTTTTTTGTAAAGACTGATCAATCGTCCCTTCGTCTAATGCCTGAGTAGTAAGTGTGTTAATCTTGCGAACAATATCCTGTTTAGGATCCCCTTTTAGTAATTTGTAGACATTATTATCAGATAATTGTCGGATGCATTCATTGATGTACATATCTGTGTCCATAACCACGATCGCCCCACCTTTGTCTGCAGGTTTTATCGTAAGGTCATGGTTATGGACCAGTTCCTCCAATGCCACAATTTCGGAAGTGGTCATATTGGGCTGTTTGAAATAGTACTGATGTGTCTGAGATTTCAGAGTGTTAATATCTTTCTGTACTAGTTCTTTAAACGTTTCTATCGCATGTGCTGTGATGGGCGGTTGAAACGTGCTTCTATTAAATAAACCCAATTTTTTTAAGGATAATGTAGGAAGAGTATCATGTACCACTGTGTCGTTAGGTTGCATATCAAACCATACTTTTAATTTTAACGACCTAATGAATTTACACAGATCCAATTCTAGCTGGAACCAGTCAATATGTTATTTTGGACAGAAAGAAAGCCCTTTCGACAATAATTTCAATTGCATATCTGATAAGGTGTAAGTAGAGATATTTACGACTGTTTGGGCAGAATCTTTTTGTTGCTGTCTTGTAATGACTTCTGTCCCTTGTGATGTGCCAGTTTCTGGAAGCGGGTTCTTCCTCCCTCTGTGTCTTCTGCACCCTGCTCGTCTGGTGTTCTTCCTTTTGGAGTCTCCAGCTAATTGAAAGTTTTTTTTGGGGGTATCCTTGTGCGTGTACCTCTCTCTTGTGGTAGCTTTGATCCCGTGTTTTTTTATCTCGCCTAGGAGCACCACCAGTATATTCATAAAAATTATCCCATTTGTAAACGCGTCCTGATTGATAGTCCAGTTGATCATGGTACCACTTCTTCTTCTTAGTCTCTTCGATATCAATCCTTACTTTACTAAGTGTACTACGCAATTTATCCATATGAGTGTTGAATTCTTCAACCTGTATCAGTGACTTCAAGGTACCTTCCAAATCTTGTACCTTCTTTTTCAGAGCACCCAGATCTCTCTGTAAAAAGTCCATATTTAACTGGTTCCCGACCGCTGGCTGTATATTTACGGCCTGCGGTCAGGGTCCTTAAAACCCGAGCCATAGACTTTTTACGGCTCAGGTTTTAACTTGCTGCCCGCGCGATCGGGCAGCTGAATGTCGGGTCTCCGGCTGTCAGTGACTGCCGGGGACCCTGTGGAGAGGATAGAAGCAGCTTTCACTGCTTCTGTCTTCTCCGATGTCTTTTTACACAGCGTTCAATGAACGCTGTGTATAGGAATAGAGACAGCAGCAGCGGCGCTGTCTCTATTCCTCCCGGTGATCATGTGACAGGTCACATGATCGCCGGGTGCCGTTAGTGGCAGGCTGCTGCTGGGTCTTACAAGACCCAGCACAGCCCTATTAGTGACAATCGTCACTATGAGAGGGCTGATTTCCCCTGTAACTGGGGCTGCTGTGCAGCTCCAGTTACAGTGGAAAAGATGGTGTAAAAGAAAGAAAAAAAATATATAAAGTTCCCCAAAGGTCTTTTTTGACCTTTGTGGGACAGACCATAGTAATAAAAAAATAATAAAGTAAAGTGCAAAAAAAATAAAATAATAAATACACATAAAATACCCATCCCAAAAAAAAACGTTCCCCCCGCCAATCATTGTTGTAACGCTAGCTCTGACCCAGTTACCCTAATATAGACATGTAATATATTAAAATTTACGGTAGACAATGACGATCACAAATAAAAGTTCTATTTTAGGGTAAAACTATGTTATTACCCCCAAAAAATAGCTGAAACGTAAAAAAGCTTATTTTTTTACTATTATTTTCAAACTTTATGAATAAAAATTCTAAAATAGCAAAAAAGGTGTGTATAAAAATGATAAAAAATGAAACCTGCATTGTCTACGGAAAAAACTTTGCAATAATCACATCGTTAGCCGAACAAATAAAAACGTTATAGCCATTTAACTAACACGTGCTAAAAATGGCTAAACGGTGTCTGGTCCTGAAGGCGCAAAATAGCCCGGTCCTGAACTGGTTAATAATATAGTTTCCAAGGCATATTTACTGGCAAGTTGTTCGCATTTACTTCTGAATTCCTCGTATTGCATATGCATTGTGGGTTTAAGTTGAGCCCTAATCCCACGTGGTATCATGTTATTCCTGTAGTACTGTCCAAGTGTCAGCAAATGGAGTTTCACGTTGATCAATCGTTTCGATTCAAATTCAAGGTTCCGTTTTGTGTCTGATATAGATGGAACACTCAGGAATGAGACATCACCCTCCGCTCCATTTAAAATTCTCACGATGTCCTCATCGGTAAAAACAATGTTGGCAATCACCTGTACCGCATTATGTGTTGTGGTTCCTGATCGGTTGCTTGGCTACTGGGGACGCTGTCATTCACGATGCTTATATGTCGGCACGCATGGTGTCATTGTTGCGTTTTCTGATCGTCCTGTTGCTTGGCAACTTGATACTTCTACTTCAAACCCTTACGCATGTGCACTACTTACTGGCTCATTTAGATTACAATGGGCCTTACAGCTGAGCACCACTACGAAACCTGACTGATTGCTGCACTAACAATAACCTGAAGTTCTGATTGGTGAGTGGATCTACTACACTTCACTTCAACACATATTGTTGTTTACGATATTTTGTATTAGCACTTGCACTTTCTGTATCAAATTGAAACTTTGATTGATACCTTAAAATTACTTGTTGTCAATGTTTTTTGCAGAATGCACTTTATTTGTGTTTTAATGAGATGAATTATGCAAATGTATCTCTGCCCTATATATGTGTGCAGTCTTAGATGTGTCACTATGCTTGAGAAAGGTCCTATTGTAGGATTGAAACATTGCTGTGTGTTTCACTGAATAAACCACAATTTTTTCATACTGGAGTGCTGCAAATTTTCCTCTTTCTATATTTGATACTTCGTCCGAGGATCAGGACGTCTTGCTGGGCACCCGTGCAATAATTTTAGTGAGTGCTGCTGCTGCTTTCTACCTCTCTCTCTCTCTCTCTCTCTCTATATATATATATATATATATATATATATATATATATATATAGTTGCTCCGAATCACCCCTATTGAACATATAACAAGGACCTCCCATAACCGTGCAGCCATGTTAAATAAACGTGAGTCATTCTGGATCTTCAAACACCAGACCCTTACCCCAGATGGTCTTAATGAGAACCCCATTTTTCATAACCAGCTAGATACCACATAGCAGCAGCAGGCTAGCATTACTAGGATGGGAAGGGCTGCTGTTTATGGGCTTTCCCAACCTAATAATACCAGCCTGTGGCCGCCCCAGTACCCGACCATCACATACCTACCATGTGGTTGGCATAGATACAGGGCCCAGCAGACAGGATCACACAATGTGTGATGGGCCCTGTATCTAAGCCTACCACATGGTAGGCTTAAAGTCTCTAAAAGTCCCTAAAAATTAATGGCCTCTCCTCAGGATAGGCCATCAATAGCTGATGGGTCGGGGTCTCTACGGATCCGGCCGCAGCGGAGGACCTGACTCCATCCAGAGTTGGGATGTTGGGCGCATCACACAGCGTCGCAAGGTCATGCGCGGCGCACAGCATTGCGATGTCATGATGCGAAAAGATGTCAGGACCTCCGCTGCACTCCGGAACGAAGAGGGTACGTTTACTGTCAGTTTCTATAGTAACGGGGGCCCCTGTAGTTTATTACATAGGCCACAAATACTATAGAAACGTTTTATAGATGTGGTGCAGGGGGCCGCGGGCCCCCTGGCTTTGGGACCCGGTCGCAATTGCGACCACTGCGACCCCCTATAGTTACGCCACTGATAGTATAACAAAGTGACCCCAGCAATACAGATACAATGCAAAATATATTTCTTAGGCTTTGTTCACACTACCATTGTGGGTAATGTTTATAACAGCAGCCACAATACAGCACCAAAACCAAGCTCCGTACATATATATATAACACTAGAACCAAGCTCAGTACATAAATACAGCATCAGAACCCAGCTATGTACACATATGCAGTACCAGAGCCAAGTTCAGTAAAAAAATACAGCACTAGTACCAAGTTACGCAAATATTTACAATTCCAGAACCAAACTCAATACATAAATACAGAACTAGAACCAAGCTCAGTACATAAATACTGCACCAGAACCAAGCTCAATATATCTTAGTATATAATTACAGTACCAGAACCAAGATCAGCACATACATATATAGCACCAGAACCAAGCTCAGTACATATTTACAGTACTAGAACCAAGCTCAGTATATACACACAGTACCAGAACCAAGATCAGTACATACATATATATATATATAGCACCAGAACCAAGCTCAGTAAATAAATACAGCACCAGAACCAAGCTCAGTACTTAAATATAGCACCAGAACCAAGCTCAGTACAAACATACAGCACCAAAACCAAACTACATACATATATACAGTTCCAGAACCACACTCAATACATAAATACAGAACTAGACGAAAACCCTGTACCTAAGTAAAGCACCAGAACCAAGCTCAGAACATATATACAGCACCAGTACCAAGCTCAATACAACTTAGTATATAGAGTACCAAGATCAATACATACATATATAGCACCAGAACCAAGCTCAGTGCATATATACAGTATCAGAACCAAGCTCCGTATATAAATACAGTACCAGAACCAAGCTCAGTGCATAAATACAGTACAGGAGCAAAGCTTAGTACATAAATGCAGCATCGGAACCAACCTTAGTACATAAATGCAGCATCGGAAACCAAGCTTAGTACATAAATACACCACCAGAACTAAGCTCAGTACATAAATATAGCACCAGAACAAAGCTTCATGCATAATAATAATAATAATAATAATCTTTATTTATATAGCGCCAACATATTACGCAGCACTTTACAATTTAGAGGGAACATGAAACAAACAATATCAGACATTACATAGTGACAAAGTTCATTTACAATTCAAACCTGGGGAGTGAGGACCCTGCTCGCAAGAGCTTACAATCTATGAGGACATAAGGGAGACACAAAGTGTAACAGTGTTTGTTCTGTACAATAGTCCGGCCATTTTTATACACATGCGGTGGTAACATAAAGCTGCATGAGCCGTTCACTAGCCGGTATCCGTGTATGACGGACATGAAGAGAAGGAGTGTGAGGGAATCTTATTCTGATGACTAATCTAAATGGAGGGCCATGGAAAGGAGTCAGATTAGGGAATGTTATAGGCCTGTCTAAATAGATGTGTTTTCAGGGCACGTTTAAAACTGTGGATATTGGGAATTAATCTGATTGTCTGGGGTAGCACATTCCAGAGGACGGGTGCAGCACGAGAGAAATCCTGGAGACGGTAGTGGGAGGTTCGGATTATGGAGGATTTTAATCTAAGGTCGTTGGCAGAACGTAGAGCCCGAGTAGGGTGGTAGACAGAGATGAGGGAGGAGATGTAAGGAGGTGCAGCACTGTGGAGAGCTTTGTGGGTGAGAGTAATAAGTTTGAATTTTATTCGGAAGGGGATGGGCAACCAGTGCAGTGACTGGCACAGATTAGAGGCGTTGGTGTAGCGGTTGGTCATAAAGATGAGCCTGGCTGCTGCATTGAGGATAGATTGGAGAGGGGAGAGTTTAGTGAGGGGAAGACCGACTAGTAATGAGTTACAGTAGTCAAGACGAGAGTGAATGAGAGCAACAATGAGAGTTTTGGCAGTTTCCTCCGTAAGAAAAGAGCGGATTCTGGAGATGTTTTTGAGGTGAAAATGACAGGAGCGTGAAAGTGATTGTATGTGAGGAGTAAAGGAAAGATCTGAGTCAAAAATAACCCCGAGACAGCGGGCGTGCTGCTTAGGAGTTATGATAGTGCCACACACAGAGATGGAGGCATAAATACAGCACCAGATCCAAGCTCAGTGCATTAATACAGCAGCAGAACAAAGCTTGGTAGGTATATACAGTACCAGCACCAATCTCATTACATATATATATATATATATATATATATATATATATACAGCACCACAACCAAGATCAGTACATAAATACAACTCAGTACATATACGTATAAATATGAAGGCAATTTGTTCACCGAAGGGCTGTAGAGCATGTCTGCAGGCAACAGTGAAGCATGGTGGAGGTTCCTTGCAAGTTTGGGGCTGCATTTCAGCAAAAGAAGTTGGGGATTTGGTCAGGATTAATGGTGTCCTAAATATTGATAAATACAGGTAGATATTTATCCATCCTGTAATACCATCAGGGAGGCGTCTGATTAGCTCAAAATTTATTCTGCAGCAGGACAATGTCATACAGCCAATGTCATTAACACTTCTATTTTTTAAAGCATTCTTACTTTGCAGCAATTTTCTACAACTGCCTAAAATGTTTGCACAGGACTGTGTGTGTGTGTGTGTGTGTGTGTGTGTGTGTGTGTGTGTATATATGTGTGTGTATATACAGTATGTGTGTGCAGGGCCGCCATCAGGGGGGTATTAGGGGTACTACTGTAGGGGGCCCGGCCAAACTTAATTGAAAGGGGGGCCCGGCAACTGCCGCGACTTGCCTTTGGTAGAAAAAAACAGGCCCCTGCAATGGGGCCTGTTCTTTTCACCAAAGCAATGTCGTGAGCTGCGGGCCCCCCTCTCGTCAAACACCGGCGTGAGCTGCGGGCCCCCCTCTCTAACGCCGCCGCGAAACATCGCGCTCGTTACCGCAAATGCGCGCTCACGCGCGAACGACCGGACACGCCGGAAAGCAACCCGCTCGTGCCCGCCGCCGAGAGGGATGCGGTGCGCACGCACCAAAAGTACAGCGACCAATCAACTGGGAAGAACAGCCAGGACAGCGGCGCACAGTCTAATTACCTGCTGGCACGCCTCCGACTCCGCCTCGGCCTCCTCGTCCAGCGCCTCCTCGTCCGACTCCGCCTCCTCGTCCGACTCCGCCTCCTCCTCCTTCTCCAGAGCGTAGCTGCGTAAGGAGAGGGGGAGGAGTCCAGTTCTTGCGCGGCGGCAGGAGTTCTTCGATCCCCGCCATTGCCTGGAGGTGAAGGACGACATCTGGACCGAAGACATCGCCTGACGAACACTGGAGTGGGAGCATCTCTTCTGACACAGTGAGTAAAATGTCTCAAAGTGCTGTTTATGTATGGCCCTGTTCACACAGAGTATTTTGCAGGCCGAAAAAATCTGCCTCAAAATTCCTTAAAGAATTTTGAGGCAGATTTTGACCTGCCCACACTATCTTGCCGCGTTTTTTGCTGCGTTTTTTGCCTGCGGCGATTGAGGACAGCAGACAAAAAACGCAGGGAAAAATGCATTTTCTGCCTCCCATTGATTTCGATGGGAGGTCAGAGGCGGAACCGCGGCAAGAAAGGACGTGCTGCTTTTTCTTTTTTCCGCGACTGGCTCCCATTGATTTCAGATTAAATCAATGGGAGGCGGTTTTGGAAGTTGTTTGGTGCTGATTCTGACGCAGTGTCCGAGTCAATATCAAGGCCCAAAAACTCTGTGAACTGGGCCTTATTGTTAGGGCTTATTCAGACGAACGTGTAATACATCCGTGCAACGTGTGTGATTTTCACGCGCCTTGCACGGACCTGTGTTACTCTATGGGGCCGTTCAGACTGTCAGTGATTTTCACGCAGCGTGTGTCCGTGTGTCCGCTGCGTAAAACTCACGACATGTCCGATATTTGTGCATTGTTCGCGCATCACGCACCCATTGAAGTCAATGGGTGCATGAAAATCACGGCCAGCACTTCCGCAGCCGTATAAACTATGAATGAAAACAGAAAAGCACCACGTGCTACAAACATACAAACAGAGTGTCATAATGATGGCGGCTGCGCGAAAATCACGCAGCCACGCATCATACGCTGCTGACACACGGAGATGTTATGGACCTTTTGCATGCGCAAAACGCCACGTTTTTGCGCACGCAAAAAGCACACGCTCGTGTGAATCCGGCCTTAGGGTAGGAACACACTAGGCATGAACACTGCGGATTTTATGCAACACATTTTATTGTGGATAATCCGCAGCGTATCACAGTCGCAGCGGAGTGGATGAGGTTTAAACAAATCTCATCCGCACGCTGCAAAAATAATGGACCTGCAGTGTGGCTTTTTAAGCCGCAGCGTGTCAATGTATTCTGTGGGATCGCTGCTCCTCTGTTGCGGAAATGCTGCGGTTCTGCCGCAAAAATCACAAAAGAGAAAAAAAAAAGGTACTTTTTTACATTTATAAAAAAGTTTAGACTTGCCCCGGCCGTAGTCCTGGTGACGCGATCCTCTATTCTTAGCGCAGCCCGGCCTCCTGTCATGACGTTTCATCCCATGTGACTGCTGCAGCGGTCACATGGTTTACAGCGTCATCCCAGGAGGCGGGGCTACGTTCAGAAGAGAGAGATGCGTCGCCAGGACTACGGCCGGGGCAAGTCTAAACTTTTTTTTCCCTGCAGGATTCCCGCAGCGGACACGCCTCACGAAACCTGCGCCACTATTTGGTGCGGTTTTGCTGGCAGAATTCCCTGCGGCTACCGGGGAGGATAAGCTGTGTAGTTTTACTCAGCATATCCGCCTAGTGTGTTCCTACCCTTATGATGTCGCTCCTGGAGCTGCTGACGGTCTCTAAATAGGCAGTTGGTCCAGTAGAATTTGAAATTATTTTTTTTTGTGAACCAGCTTAAAAAAAATACAAAACTTTTGTGTTAGGGCCTGTTCACATCACCGTTCGCTTCCGCTCCGGGGTTCCGTCTGAGGTTTCTGTCGGGTGAACCCCGCAACGGAAAGTGAAAGTGACAGCACAGCTTCCGTTTCAGTCACCATTGATCTCAATGGTGACGGAAACATCGCTAATGGTTTCCGTTCGTCACCATTCCGGCAGGTTTTCGGACGGAATCAATAGCGGAGTCGACTGCGCTAATGCTGACGGAAACGGAAGCTGTGCTATCACTTTCATTTTCCGTTGCGGGGTTCACCCGACGGAAACCTCAGACGGAACCCCGGAGCGGAAGCGAACGGTCATGTGAACAGGCCCTAACACAAAAGTTTTGTATTTTTTTAAGCTGGTTCACAAAAAGAAATAATTCTAAATTCTACTGGACCAACTGCCTATTTAGAGACCGGCAGCAGCTCCAGGAGCGACATCATAAGGGTAGGAACACACTAGGCGGATATGCTGAGTAAAACTACACAGCTTATCCTCCCCGGTAGCCGCAGGGAATTCCGACAGCAAAACCGCACCAAATAGTGGCTCAGGTTTCGTGAGGCGTGTCCGCTGCGGGAATCCTGCAGGGAAAAAAAAGTTTAGACTTACCCCGGCCGTAGTCCTGGTGACGCATCTCTCTCTTCTGAACGTAGCCCCGCCTCCTGGGATGATGCTGTAGACCATGTGACCGCTGCAGCAGTCACATGGTATGAAACGTCATGACAGGAGGCCGGGCTGCACTAAGAATAGAGGATCGCGTCACCAGGACTACGGCCGGGGCAAGTCTAAACTTTTTTATAAATTTAAAAAAGTACCTTTTTTTTTTTTTTTTCTCATGTGTGATTTTTGCGGCAGAACCGCAGCATTTCCGCAACAGAGGAGCAGCGATTCCACAGAATAAATTGACACGCTGCGGCTTAAAAAGCCAAAAGCCACACTGCAGGTCCATTTTTTTTGCAGCGTGTGAATGAGATTTGTTTAAATCTCATCCACTCTGCTGCGACTGTAATACGCTGCGGATTATCCACAATAAAATGTGTTGCATAAAATCCGCAGTGTTCATGCCTAGTGTGTTCCTACCCTAAGGCCGGATTTACACGAGCGTGTGAATTTTGCGTGCGCAAAAATGTGGCGTTTTGCGCATGCAAAAGGTCCATAACAGCTCCGTGTGTCAGCAGCGTATGATGCGTGGCTGCGTGATTTTCGCGCAGCCGCCATCATTATGACACTCTGTTTGTATGTTTGTAGCACGTGGTGCTTTTCTGTTTTCATTCATAGTTTATACGGCTGCGGAAGTGCTGGGCGTGATTTTCACGCACCCATTGACTTCAATGGGTGCGTGATGCGCGAACAATGCACAAATATCGGACATGTCGTGAGTTTTATGCAGCGGACACACGGACATACGCTACGTGAAAATCACTGACAGTCTGAACGGCCCCATAGAGTAACATAGGTCCGTGCGAGGCGCGTGAAAATCACACACGTTGCACGGACGTATTACACGTTCGTCTGAATAAGCCCTAACAATAAGGCCCAGTTCACAAAGTTTTTGGGCCTTGATATTGACTCGGACACTGCGTCAGAATCAGCACCAAACAACTTCCAAAACCGCCTCCCATTGATGTAATCTGAAATCAATGGGAGCCAGTCGCGGAAAAAAGAAAAAGCAGCACGTCCTTTCTTGCCGCGGTTCCGCCTCTGACCTGCCATCGAAATCAATGGGAGGCAGAAAATGCATTTTTCCCTGCGTTTTTTGTCTGCTGTCCTCAATCGCCGCGGGCAAAAAACGCGGCAAGATAGTGTGGGCAGGTCAAAATCTGCCTCAAAATTCGGTGCGCGGTTCCAGGCGGTCGCGGGTGCGCATGCGCGGGAGTTTGCGGGTGCGCGCGATCGGTCGCACTGGCGGCAGGGTTTGACGGCCCCCATGACGACCCCCATGCCACCCAGGGCCGCCATCAGGGGGGGTATTATGGGTACTGATGTGAAAGGCCCGGCCAAACCTAATTGAAAGGGGGGCCCGCAGCTCACGACATTCTTTTGGTGAAAAAAACAAGCCCCATTGCAGGGGCCTGTTTTTTTTTCTACCAAAGGCAAGTCGCGGCAGTTGCCGGGCCCCCCTTTCAATTAGGTTTGGCCGGGCCTCTCACATCAGTACCCATAATACCCCCCCTGATGGCGGCCCTGGGTACCATGATATAGTGCTGGACGGAGTACCGTTAACAGGCGGTGCCACGGTAGGGGGGCCCAGAAAATTTAGCTGTAGGGGGCCCTGAAATTCCTGATGGCGGCCCTGTGTGTGTGTATATATATATATAAGTACATAGTTACATAGTTTGTACGGTTGAAAAAAGACACATGTCCATCAAGTGTATATATATATCCCCTCAACGACATGTCAAGTACTGGTACGCGGCAGCCGTTAAGGGGAAGTATGGAGCGGGCTCACGGGTTGATTTTGCTCCATACACAGCGGGTGATGGCTGTGTTACACAGCCAACACCTCACTGTAACGGGCAGAATCAAAGATCACTTTGATTCCGCCAGTTTAACACCTTAAATGCCACAGTCAGTCAGATTTAAATTGTTAGAATCAGGGGCGCGTGATAGCGTTTTTAAGGGTGCGCCCCCCTGATTCTAACGGCACGATCGGACGTTTACAGTGGTTGTTATGGCAGCCTAGGGGCCTAAGGAGACTGTTAGCCCTCCGGCAGGGCTTCAAAAGAGATTGTCAGAATCTCGATATACTGCAATACATTAGTATTGCAGTATATCATGCAAGCGATCCAACGATCGGTGCTTCAAGTCCTCTAGGGGGACTAATAAAAAAAAAGTAAACAGTTAAATAAAGATTTTTATAATGTTCCAAGAAAAAAAAATATTAAAGGTTAAAGAAAAAAAACCCTTTCGCATATTTTTTCCCTAAAGCAATGTTAAAAAAATTAAAAGTTAACATAACTGGTAGCGCTGTGTCCGTAAAAGTCCGAACTATCACAATAAAGCGTTAGTTAACCCGCTCAGTGAACGAAGTAAAAAAAAGAATATATAAAACATGCAAATTGCTGTTTTTTGGTCACCTTAGTTCCCCAAAAGAAGGAATAAAAAGTGATCAAAAAGTCGCATGTACCACAAAATAGTATCTGTGAAAACTACAGTTCGCCCCACAAAATTTAATCTCATAACAAAGCTAAGAATCTCATAACATAGCTAAGAATGTTAACCATATGAGTGTCCAGTCAATCCCAGCATAAATTTAAGTTTACAGAGAAAGAGATGATTCCTCAAAATATAAAATGGATTTTTCATACAAAATGGAGTCACTTAAACACATTTTACTCACTTTCGCATTTCCCAACTTTTGTTTATTTGGGGACATTTTGTATTCAAGCCAGGTACTTAAAGGAGGGCTTATCCCCCTTTAGGATTTTCCTAACCTTTTCAACTCATCTCCTGGGCATGTCAAAAATATTCCTCCCCCTACCAATTTCATTCATGGTTTCCCGATCAAAGGATCTAGGATGGTGGGTAATCATTTTAGCCTTCGTTGCAAAGCATTGCAAAAGTTTTGGCAGGCCCCAGAATATGAGACACAGAAGCAAATATAGTGTAATACATAATAAAACAACAACCTGCAGGACTCTCTGGAGCAAACTCATTATCCATCCCCCAATAACCTTAAACAAGTAAGAGGGGTCTAGCCATGAGAACCAATCTGTCCACTCCAGTCTCCAATCATCTTCGGAATTGGCTTTCCTGACTTCTTCCTTTTATTTTCTTTGCTTGATCTATGTCATGCCTTCTACACTATCTATCTATCTATCTATCTATCTATCTATCTATCTATCTATCTATCTATCTATCTATCTATCTATCTATCTATCTATCTCTAAGATTTTATTAATGGAACTTTTACCACTAAGGATATGACAGGTCATGGGCAGCATTTTTTTTTTTATAATATACCCAAGAGTAATGTCACATGACATGACTTCAGGGCTCTCATTGCTGCCATGTACTTCTTACTTATGAGTGACAACAACTAGTAACCTTCACTTCATAACTCCACATAATAAAACTCTTTTAATCTTCTCTAGTTTGCAGTATTGATATTTACATACATTATGATTATAAACCTCACACAATATTAACAAAAATACTTCAACTAATAAAATAATGCTATCACCAATCTCATGCTATCACCAATATCAGTATTCCCCCCCCCCCCCCGGTTTGGGTCCCATTAGTGCATTGACAAGTCTTCTACATCGTCATCCTCTTCTGTACTTCACTGACTGTCACCCTTTGGGTAACCCACACAGTTGTGGAGTCGGACTGTATGGTGGGGGATTGGTCATTACCCACCTCCTGGTCGCTTACTTGTCTCCCGCTGTGAACAACACTTGGTTGATGTACTGTGAGTCAGGGATTAGTTCCATCGTAGGCAGATTAGTGGAGTTTTATTTTGACTGGCACAAAAACTCTGCATCCCAGTCCTTGTTTTGTTGCTTGTCTGCAAGGATTCTTGGAATTGTGACACTGCCTTCAGTTAATCTCAGTGATGGAGTTGATTCATTTCATAAGTCGTTGGTTTAAGATTGTTGGCACATGATGGGGACCCAACCTTTGTACATTTTTCAAATCTATGTTCATATGGTGATAACAACAACATCAACATGCTCTATAAGAGTTCTAAGTGCATGTGATAAAAGTGGCAAGCCCTTGGACTAAGTCAAACACCTTCATAAAAATCTTTATCAAAAAATTATGTGCAGCTACTGGGTACATTTATTTTGCACCTGTGTTGTGACACTTTTTTAAGTGGGATTTGTACATTGATCTGAGCTGGTTACCCGTAACAGCTCCTACCCACAGAAATATTCACAGATACTATATATTTTTTATTTGAAAAGTGTCTCAAGCCATTTTTTACCTAGTTTGAGCACAAATTAAAAAACTTATACACATTCTTAATCCCAGGAAGCTGAATGAAAACAATCTGTATTACCTGGGAAGGCCTCTCCGGTAGAGATAGGTATGTTAGTAAGGTTGGCCTGGTCTGCCAGGACTGTTCTGTAGACAAATCAAACACCTCTAACAAAATTTACCAGTGACAGCTGTAAAACCTGGGGCATACCAATTAGATCTTTGCAGTCTTGGAGGCATATGTGAGGCCACACACCATCAATACAACTGCTATCAGGAGTGCCTTGGGTGCTACTGGTTTACCTTCCTTATCCATCCACATCCCATTAAAATCTGGTTTTCACACCTTCTGTTCCCAGTTGGACACTTCCTGTAGAGAACAATCTTTTTGTTGCATAATCATTAACCCCTTAAGGACACAGCCTGTTTTCACCTTATGGACCAGGCCATTTTTTTCAAAACTGACATGTGTCACTTTATGTGGTAATAACTCCGGAATGCTTTCACCTATTCAAGCGATTCTGAGACTATTTTCTCGTGACACATTGGACTTTAAGTTAGTGGTAAAATTTGGTTGATACATTCAGTGTTTATTTGTAAAAAAGACCAAAATTTAGAGAAAATTTGTAAAAATTAGAATTTTTCTAAATTTAAATGTATCTGTTTGTAAGATAGTTATACCACACAAAATAGTTACTAGTTCATATATCCCATATATCTACTTTATGTTAGTGTAGTTTTTTGAACATTCTTTTCTTTTTCAAGGACGTTACAAGGCTTAGAACTTTAGCAGCAATTCCTCACAATTTCAAGAAAATTTCAAAAGGCTATTTTTTTAGGGACAAGTTCAGTCCTAAAGTGACTTTGAGGGCCTTATATATTAGAATCCCCCCATAAATCACCCTTTTTTTTAAAACCTAACCCCTCAAAGTATTAAAAACAGCTTTTAGAAAGTTTCTTAACCCTTTAGGTGGTTAAAATTACAATTTTTTATTTTTTTTTGCAGAGAATCAGTTTTAATCCATTTTCTTTTCCTATAACACAGAAGGTTTTACCAGAGAAATGTTACTCAATATTTGTTGCCCAGGTTCTGCAGATTTTATAAATATCTCACATGTGGCCCTAGAGTGGTAATGGACTGAAACACGGGCCTCAGAAGCAAAGGAGCACTTAGTGGATTTAAGGGCCTCCTTTTTATTAGAATATATTTTAGGCACCATGTCAGGTTTGAAGAGGTCTTGTTGTGCCAAAACAGTAGGAACCACCCAAAAGTGACACCATTTAGTAAGCTACACCCCTCAAGGAAATTATCTAGGGGTATAGTGAGTATTTTTACCCCACAGGTTTTTTGAAGAAATTATTGGAAGTAGGCCGTGAAAATTAAAATCTACATTTTTTTCAATAAAATGTAGGTTTAACTAAAAAAAAAAAAATCATTTCCACGAGAACTAAAGCAGAGAAAGCGCCACAACATTTGTAGAGCAGTTTCTCCTGAGTAAAGTATCCCATATGTGGTCATAAACGGTTGTTTGGAAACACGGCAGGGCTCAGAAGGGAAAGAGCACTATTTGACTTTTGGAGCTCAAATTTAGCTGGAATGGTTTGCAGAGGCCATGTCGCATTTTCAAAGCCCCTGAGAGGACAAAACAGTGGAAACCCCCAAAAAGTGACCCCATTTAGGAAACTACAACCCTCAAGGAACTTATCTAAGGGTATAGTTAGCATTTTGACCTCACAGGTCAAAATTAACATCTAAATTCTAAATTCTTTTCAATAAAATCTAGGTTTAGTTAATTTTTTTTTTCATTTCCGCAAGTACTAAAGCAGAAAAAGCGCCCCAACATTTGTAGATCAGTTTCTGGTGAGTAAACAAATACCCCATATGTTGTAATAAACTGCGGTTTCGACCCAGGGCTCAAAAAGGAAGGAGCACCATTTGGCTTTTGGAGCTCAAATTTAGCTGGAATGGTTTTTGGGTGCCATGTCACATTTGCAAAGGCCCTGACGGGACAAAACAGTGAAAACCTCTCAAGACACTTCAGTAACGTTAATGTGTGAGTATGTGACAGCACATCATGATCTAGCAAGATCACTATGTGCTGAATAAATGAATGGAGAGAAGTGTATGACGCTGATTGGTCAGCGTCATACACTTCTCTCCACAACGCCCACTTGGTCAAAAAGTAAAACCACGCCCAGTTGGGCAGTAAGACAGTCATTAGCATAAATATAAAATAGATCATAACTTCGTTAAAATTGATCATTTTTCTAAATAAAAAATCACTGCTGTAATCTACATTACAGCGCCGATCACATTATGTAGAAGATAGGGCACTTATAATGTGGTGACAGAGTCTCTTTAAAGAGGCTCTGTTACCAGTTTATAACTGCCCTATCTTCTACCTAATCTAATAGGTGCTTTAATGTAGATAAGTAATGTTGTTGTTTTTTTAAAAAAAAAATATTTTTGACAAAGTTATGAGCATTTTAAGTGTTATGCAAATTTGTTCTTAAGCCTGTTTTGGCCTTGTGGACACAGCCAATTTTTTTTCAAATCTGACATGTGTTACTTTATGTGGTAATAACTTTGGAAGGTCTTTACCTATCCAAGCGATTCTGAGATTGTTTTCTAGTGACATATTGTACTTTGTGTTGCTGAAAAAATTTGGTTGATAAATTAAGTATTTATTTGTGAAAAACACCAATATTTAGAGAAAATTTGCAAAAAATTGCATTTTTCTAAATTTAAACGTATCTGCTTGTAAAACAGATAGTATTACCGCACAAAATAGTTACTAGTTAGTTACTAGTTAACATTTCCCATATGTCTACTTTATGTTTGCATAGTTTTTTGAACGTCCTTTTATTTTTCTAGGACGTTACAAGGCTTAGAACTTTAGCAGCAATTTCTCACATTTATCTCACATTTTCAAGAAAATTTCAAAAGGCTATTTTTTCAGAGATCAGTTCAGTTTTGAAGTAGCTTTGAGGGCCTTATGTATTAGAAAGTCCCCATAAATAACCCCATTTTAAAAACTGCACCCCTCAAAGCATTCAAAACCACATTCAGAAAGTTTCTTAACCCCTTAGGTGTTTCATAGGAATTAAAGCAAAGTAGAGGTGAAATTTACAATTTTAATATTTTTTGCCAAAATTCATTTGTAACACAATGTTTTACCAGAGAAATGCAACTCAATATTTTTTTTCAGAGATTCTGCAGATTTTAGAAATATACTACATGTGGCCCTAGTGTGCGAATGGACTTAAACACGGGCTTCAGAAGCAAAGGAGCATCTAGAGGATTTTGGGGCCTCATTTTTTTTTTAAATATATTTTAAGCACCATGTCCGGATTGAAGAACTCTTGTGGTGCCAAAACATTGGAAACCCCCCAAAAGTGACCCCCATTTTGGAAACTACCCCCATCAAGAAATGTGTCTAGGGGTATAGTTACCATTTTGACCCCACAGTTGTTTTGCTAAACATATTGGAATTAGTCTGTAAAAATAAAAATCTACTTTTTTTCTGAAAAATACTTAAAAAGCTGTAATTTTTACAAGGAATGAAGGAGAAAAAAGCACCCCAACATTTGTAAAGCAATTTCCCTTGATTACGGCAATATCCCATATGTGGTAATAAACTGCTGTTTGGACCCACGACAGGGCTCAGAAGGGAAGGAGCACCATTTGGATTTTTGGAGCGCAGATTTTGCTGGAATGGTTTTCAGTGCCTTGTCGTGTTTGCAACGCCGTGGAGGGTGACCCCATTTTGGAAACTCCATCCCCAAGGAATTTATCTAGGGGTATAGTTAGCATTTTGACCCCGCAGGTTTTTTGCGGAATTTATTGGAATTAGGCCGTGAAATTGAAAATCTAATTTTTTTCTAATAAAATGTCATTTTAGCTCAGATGTTTTAATTTTCACAATAGATATAGGAGAAAAAGCACCACAACATTTGTAAAGCAATTTCTCCCGAGTACAGCAATACCCCATATGTATATAAACTGCTGTTTGGACACATGGCAGGGCTTAGAAAGGAAGTAGCACCATTTTACTTTTGGAGCTCAAGTTTTGCTGGAATGGTTTGCAGGGCCATGTCACATTTGCAAAGCTTCCAAGGGGCCAAAACAATGCAAAACCCGCAAAAGTGGCCTCATTTGGGAAACTACATCCCTCACGGAATTAATCTAGCGGTATTGTGAGCATTTTGACCCCACTGTTTTTTTGCTGAATTTATTGGAATCATTCAATGAAAATGAAAATCTACATTTTTCCACAAAAATGTTGCATTTTTAATTTTTATAAGGCATAAAGGAGAAATAGCTCCCAACATTTGTAAAGCAGTTTCTCCCGAATATATGGCAATACCCCATATGTGGTCATAAACAGCTGTTTAGACACACCGCAGGACACAGAATGGCAGGAGTGCTACTTGGCATGCAGATTTTGCTTGATTGATTTCCCTGCACCATGTCACATTTGCAGAGCCCCTGAGGTACCACTCCAGTAGAAAACCCTGAGAAGATACTCCATTTTGGAAACTATACCCCTTAGGGCATTCATCTAGGGGTGTAGTGAGCAATTTGATCCCACAAGTGTTTCATAGATTTTATTAGAATTAGGCAGTGAAAATGAAATGAAATTTTTTCCAAAAATATATAGTTTTGCTCCCAATTTTTTATTTTCACAAGGGGTAAAAGGAAGAAAAATCATACAATTTGTTACCCAATTTCTCCCGAGTACAGCAATACCCCAGGTGTGGCCCTAAACTGCTGATTGGGCACATGACAGAGCTCAAAATGGAAAGAGCGCCATTTGGCTTTTAGATTGCAGATTTTGCTGGACTGGTGCTATGTCGCATTTGCAGAGCTCCCTTAGGTACTAGAGTAGAGTGGAAAACCCTGAGAAGTGACACCATTTTGTAAACTACACCCCTCAAGGCATTTATCATTTCTCTGGACTGATGACAGGGCTTAGGAGTAAAAGAGCACAATGCGCATTTAAGGTCTATTTTGGTGAATTTCACAGCATTGGTCCACAATGGCAGGGCTCTGGGGTCAAATAGTAAAACAAACCCCAAGGTGTGACCCCAAATTTTGGAGCTGCACCCCTCAAGGTACTTTTTAAGAGGTATAGTGAGCATTTTGACCCCACAGTTTTTATTAGAAATGAACACTCAGCGGATGGTGCAAAGTGAAAATTGGAATTTTCCGCCGATATGCCATTTTAGTGCACAATATGTTGTGCCCAGTTCATGCCACTGAAGACAAATACCTCATAAACGGTTAAGCGGTTTCTCCTGGGTACAGCGATGCCATATATGTGGACGGAAACTGCTGTTTGGGCACACTGTAGGGTTCAGAAGAGAGGGAGCGCCATTTGGCTTTTGGAGCGCAGATTTTGCTTGGCAGTTGTTCTGTTTGGTGTTTTACTGGTATTTCAGTTTATAATGTGGGGGCATATGTAATCTGAGCAGAGTACATAAGGGCATAATAAGAGGGTATAATAATGCGGTAAATAAATAATAATTCATTGATATGTTGCCAGTGTCGCACTGAAAAATGGTGCCCAATCCTATCCGCTTTTGGAACACTGTGCACATATTCTGAGAGCCAGAAATTTTAAATTTTTTTCTCCACTGGAGCTGTGTGAGGGCTTATTTGTTGGGGACAAACTGTAGATTTCATTGGTACTATTTTGGGGTACATGCGATTTATTTATTTATTTTTTTAATCAATTTTTAAAAAATGTTGGTGAGCAAGGTGACCAAAAACCAGCAATTCTGATGTTTTTTTTTTACGGTGTTCACCGTGTGCTATAAATGACATTTTTACTTTATGCTGCGGGTTGATGCGATTACAGCGATACCAAATGTATATCGTTTTTTTAATGTTTTACAGCGTTTGCACAATAAAATCACTTTTGTTTCAAATAATGTATGTTTGTGGTGCCATATCTTTTTTATTTTTTCATCCAAAAAGCTGTGGGAGGGCTTGTTTTTTGCGGGACATAGCTGTTAATGGCATAATTTTGAGGTACATGTAACATTTTGATCACTTTTTTTATTCTGTTTTGGGAGGGGTGGTGACCAAAAAAAAACGATTCTGGATTTGTTTTGTATTTTATTCTTTTACCGTGTTCACCGTGCGGGTAAAATAGCAATGATATTTTTATAGTTCGGGTCGTTACGGACGCGGACATATGAGTACTTTTTTTTTAATGTTTTCCATTTTTTCCTATAATAAAAGACTTATTATGAGAAAAAAGGCAGTTATTGTTTTTTTAACTTTTATTTTTTGCAACATGTTTATTAACTTTTTTTTTGTTCCACTATGTGACTTGAAGGCATGAAGCCCTTGCTATTCTAATACACTGCACTACATATATAGTGCAGTGTATTAGAGCTGTCAGCTATTCACTGACAGCAAGCCTATTAGGCTTCGCCTCCCGGCGTGGCCTAATAGGCTTCCGTACTAGGACATTGTTGCCTCTGGTTTCCATAGCGACCATCGTGCCGATCGTTGCTATTAGCAACCATCAGGTGCGATCTAACCACCTAGATGCAGCGATAGCTTTTTATCTCTGCATCTAAGGGGTTAATCAGCCAGATAGGAGCCTAGCTCCGGTCCTGGCCATTACAGCAGGATGTCAGCTATGATAAATAGCTGACACCCACGGCCATGGCACCCATCAGGGGTGCCGACAGGCTAAATACCACTTAGATGCAGCGATGGCTGCATCTAAGGGGTTAATCGGCCGGATTGGAGCCTAGCTCTGTTCCTGGCAGTTACAGCGGTGTGTCTGTAGAAATATACGGTCGACACCCGGCGGTGATGGCGCTGGCTCAGCTTCGGAGCCAGCTCCATCACGTACTCATTCTCAAGGAGCTGTGATTGGTCAGTCTGCTGTGACTGACCAATCACAGCGATCGCCGGCAGGGGACCGCTGTGATTAGTCCCCTGCTGTCTTACTGTGCTGATCAACTGTCATAAATAGTTGATGGCACAGTGCTGTCACCCTGTGCTTTGACAGAGTGACAGTTTACATCCATGATGCACCAGTACATCCCGGTGCGTTAAAGCATTGCAATGCATGACGTACTGCTACGTCCTGGTGCGTCAAAGAGTTAATGACCAAGTGGGCGTTTTTTTACTTTTCACCAAGTGGGCGTAGTAAAGAGAAGTGTATTACGCTGACCAATCAGCGTCATACACTTCTCTTAATTCATGCTCAGCTGTACTTACAACATAGCGTGATCTCGCAAGATCACGCTGTGCTGTCACTCCCACAGTAACTTTACCAGAGTGTCGGGAGAATGAAAAAACAGCGCTTCCAGCCGGGAGGCGATGTCTTTTCATTCTCCCGACACTCCCGTAAAGTTACTGTAGGAGTGACAGCACAGCATGGTCTCGCGAGAGCATGCTGTGCTGTCACTTACTCCTACAGTAACTTTACTGGAATGTCGGGAGAATGAAAAGACATCGCTGTGTTGTGATTACAGCTGAACATGAATGAAAAGAAGTGTATGACGCTGATTGGTCAGCGTCATACACTTCTCTTTACTACGCCTACTAAATAAAAAGTAAAAACAACTCCAACATTGTCATTAAGAACAAATTTGCATAACAGGACCTATTGAGGACAAGACACAGCCTTAAATAAACAATAAGTAGGTATTTTATTAAATAGTCAAGTTAAAATATACAAACATGTACAAATAAATAAAATCCGATATGTAGGCTTAACAATAGAACTGAGAAAGAAAAACAGCTATTCAGACAGTGTCGGATTTTATTTATTTGTACAGTGGAGGAAATAAGTATTTGATCCCTTGCTGATTTTGTAAGTTTGCCCACTGTCAAAGATATGAACAGTCTAGAATTTTTAGGCTAGGTTAATTTTACCAGTGAGAGATAGATTATATAAAAAAAATAAAAAAAAATAACATTGTCAAAATTATATATATTTATTTGCATAGTGCACAGAGAAATAAGTATTTGATCCCTTTGGCAAACAAGACTTAATACTTGGTGGCAAAACCCTTGTTGGCAAGCACAGCAGTCAGACATTTTCAGTAGTTGATGATGAGGTTTGCACACGTTAGATGGAATTTTGGCCCACTCCTCTTTGCAGATCATCTGTAAATCATTAAGATTTCGAGGCTGTCGCTTGGCAACTCGAAATATCTTAAGCTCCCTCCATAAGTTTTCGATGGGATTAAGGTCTGGAGACTGGCTAGGCCACTCCATGACCTTAATGTGCTTCTTTTTGAGCCACTCCTTTGTTGCCTTGGCTGTATGTTTCGGGTAATTGTCGTGCTGGAAGACCCAGCCACGAGCCATTTTTAATGTCCTGGTGGAGGGAAGGAGGTTGTCACTCAGGATTTGACGGTACATAGCTCCATCCATTCTCCCATTGATGCCTTTGAAGTAGTCCTGTGCCCTTAGCAGAGAAACACCCCCAAAACATAATGTTTCCACCTCCATGCTTGACAGTGGGGACGGAGTTCTTTGGGTCATAGGCAGCATTTCTCTTCCTCCAAAAACGGTGAGTTGAGTTAATGCCAAAGAGCTCAATTTTAGTCTCATCTGACCACAGCACCTTCTCCCAATCACTCTCAGAATCATCCAGATGTTCATTTGCAAACTTCAGACGGGCCTGTACATGTGCCTTCTTGAGCAGGGGGACCTTGCGGGCACTGCAGGATTTTAATCCATTACGGCGTAATGTGTTACCAATGGTTTTCTTGGTGACTGTGGTCCCAGCTGCCTTGAGATCATTAACAAGTTCCCCCCGTGTAGTTTTCGGCTGAGCTCTCACCTTCCTCAGGATCGAGGATACCCCACGAGGTGAGATTTTGCATGGAGCCCCAGATCGATGTCGATTGACAGTTAATTTGTATGTCTTCCATTTTCTTACTATTGCACCAACAGTTGTCTCCTTCTCATCCAGCGTCTTACTTATGGTTTTGTAGCCCATTCCAGCCTTGTGCAGGTCTATGATCTTGTCCCTGACATCCTTAGAAAGCTCTTTGGTCTTGCCCATGTTGTAGAGGTTAGTGTCAGACTGATTAATTGAGTCTGTGGACAGGAGTCTTTTATACAGGTGACCATGTAAGACAGCTGTCTTTAATGCAGGCACCAAGTTGATTTGGAGCGTCTAACTGATCTGGAGGAGGCTGAACTCTTAATGGTTGGTAGGGGATCAAATACTTATTTCTCTGTGCACAATGCAAATAAATATATATAATTTTGACTATGTGATTTTCTGTTTTTTTATTTTTTTATATAATCTATCTCTCACTGGTGAAATTAACCTAGCCTAAAAATTCTAGACTGTTCATGTCTTTGACAGTGGGCAAACTTACAAAATCAGCAAGGGATCAAATACTTATTTCCTCCACTGTACATGTTTGTATATTTTAACTTGACTATTTAATAAAATACATACTTTTTATTGTTTATTAAAGGTCTTGTCTTGTCCTCCATAGGTTCTATTGAACTGAGTTACACATACCAATATATTTAGGGTCGTTCTAGTTTCAGTTTTCTTAAATTTGCATAATACTTAGGATATGTTCAAATGGCCGAAAAATCGGAAGCAGAATGCCTCCAAACATCTGCCCATTGATTTCAATGGGAAAAACGGCGTACTGTTTCGACGGGCCAATTTTGAAAAATGGCCACGTAAAAAAAGGCCACGAAAAAGAAGTGCAGGTCACTTCTTGGCACATTTTTGTAGCAGTTTTTCATTGACTTTTCCCTTGAAAACAGCTCCGTATTTTCAGCCGTTTTTGACTCCGCATGTGAACATACCCTTAAAATGCTTAACTTTGTCAAAAATTAAAGTTTTTTAAACAAAACACATTAGTTATCTACATTAAAGCGCCTATTAGATTAGGTAGAAGATAGGGCAGTTATAAATAGGTGACAGAGCCTCTTTAACCCAGTTAAATCTTGGTCATTCAACCATTCATTGTTCATCTCTCCACAAACCATTTATCCACATCCAAACAACCATCTTTCAACATGCCTGCCTTTGTAAGCATTTTTTCACAGTTTGTTATAGCATCCTTGCACGACCTTTTTGTCACAATATTTTTGGCTGGATACCTCAGGGTTCCCCGTGTCACTCTGCTCTCTGAATTCCCCATTATCAGGACTTAACCGCAGAAGTCCTTGTGATACTACAGGTACTACCTACAGGATATTACCAACGAATATAGTTAGGTCCAGAATGATTTGGACAGTGACACAATCTTCATGATTTGGGCTCTGCATGCCACCGCATTGGATTTGAAATGAAACAACTGAGATGCAATTGAAGTGTAGACTTTCAGGTTTAATTCAAGGGGTTGAACAAAAATATCCTGTGAAACGTTTAGGAATTGCAACCATTTTTCTACACAGCCTCCTCATTTCAGGGGCTCAAAAGTAATTGGACAAATTAAAATGACTATAAATAAAATGTTTTTTTTAATACTTTGTAGAGAAGCCTTTGCAGGAAATGACTGCCTGAAGTCCGGAACCCATGGACATCACCAAACACTGGCTTTCCTCCTTTTGTGATTCTTTGCCAGGCCTTTAAGGCATCTGTCTTCAGTTGTTGCTTGTTTGTGGGTCTTTCTGCATTAAGTTTTGTCTTAAGCAAGTGAAATGCATGCTTGATTGCGTTGAGATCTGGTGATTGACTTGGCCATTGCAGTATATTCCACTTTTTTGCCTTAAAAAACTCCTGGGTTGGTTTCGCAGTATGTTTTGGGTCATTGTCCATCATCTGTACTGTGAAGCTACGTCCAATCAACCTTGCTGCATTTGGTTGAATCTGAGCAGAAAGTTTATCCCTGAACACTTCAGAATGCCAAAACTTGTGTTACTGTCCAAATACTTCTGTACCTAACTGTATCCAACTTCTCTGTCCCCGACTCCCTGCCACCGACGGACAGTCTGTCGCCTCCGGACAGTTGTGCCACCGATGGACACTTGTAGTACAACTGAATCAGTGGTCTGTGACTCTCGCCGAGTCAGGTTTTCCTGACACTCGACCGCCGAGCCGACTTGACGTACCCGGCACTCAGCTCTTTCAGAAGAGAGCAACAGGGTAACCTTTCCTTTGATCCTTAACAATTTTACACAACAGCCAAATAATTAATGAAATTACCAACAACAGACCTATAACAATTCAACACAAATCCAACAGCCACAAATTAATTGCAAAGCCTTAATCTTCTTCACCTTCTCACACAGATTGAGGGACCACACTCCATGGACACACTACTGGACCTCTGAAATTAGGTTTCTTTATCAGTACAATTTTTTTTCAACTGTCCAATCTGCAATCCCCGAATGAGTTCAAAAACCTTTATATGTATGTTAAAACTCCTCTCAACCGTCCGCTCAGTGCACTGCAACCTAGGGGTCTGACAAACCTCATTCACTGACACTATCTAATATTTCTCAGCACCCTTACTTCTAACTCTCATAGTAGAACATTTACACATAGTACATATGGGTGTTTATCCAGATAAACACCCATATGTACCTTAACTCCTTCCCTCCGCAGCCTTTTTCAGATTTTCACTTCTGTTTTTCCCTCCCCACCTTCCAAAAGCCATAACTCTTTTATTTTTCCATTTTTTGTACCATATAATGCAGTGGGAAACGAGATAAAAAATATATGTGGGGTGGAATAGGAAAAAAACAGCGATTCCTCAACATTGTAGGTGGTTTTCTTTTTACGGCGTTCACCGTACAGTAAAAACGGCATGTTAACTTTATTCTGCGGGTCAATACGATTACAGCGATACTAAAGTTATATAGTTTTCTTTATATTTTACTACTTTTACAAGGAAAAAAACTGATTGTTAAAAATAAAATTTGAGTTTTGCCGCCACATTCTGAGAGCCATAACGTTTTTATTTTTCTGTCGATTTAGCCGTGTGAGGGCTTATTTTTTGTGGGGCGAGCTGCAATTTATATTGGTATCATTTTGGGGTACGTGAGACGTTTTGATCACTTTTTATTTCATTTCTTGTGGGAGAAGAAGGGACCAAAAAACAGCAATTCTGATGTTTTTATTTTTTACGGCGTTCACCGTGCGGACTAAATAATGATATATTGTAATAGTTCAGACTTTTATGGACGCGTCGATACCAGATGTTAGCTTTTTATTTTTTTTTACATTGTGCTTGAGGAAAAATGGGAATGGGTTTTTTTTTGAGCTTTTAATTTTGTTCTTTTTTTTTTATTTGTTCAAAAAACGTTATTTTACTGTTTTTTACTTTTTTTTTACTTGTCCCCCTAGGGGACTTTAACCAGCGATCGTTAGATCACTTGTACAATATACTGCAGGGCTTCATAGGAGTACAAAGATGGCAGACCTGGTGGACTTCGTCAGGACCCCAGGATGCCATGCCAACCAATGGCTCCCCCCGATATTGCCGCGGGGGGGGGGGCAGTTGAGACGTTACAGGGGGTCGCTCCCCTGTTTTTATTCATTTAAATGCCGCGATCGCTATTGAACGTGGCATTAACCGGGTTAAACAAGCGGGATCGTGCTCGAATGGGATCCTGTTCGTTACCCGGAAGTGTCAGCTGTAACACACAGCCAACACACTCGCTCTATGAAGCGGTCTCAGCCCGTGAGCCCGCTCAATATTCCCCCACCCGGCATGCGCCGTATATATATGGCGGATGTTAAGAAGGGGTTAATGATCAGGCCATTTTGCGCGTTAATGACCAAGGATTATTTTTAGTTTTTTCACGGTCGCATTCCAAGAGTCGTAACTTTTTTTTTTTAATTCCATCGACCATAGCCGTATAAGGGCTTGTTTTGTGCAGGACAAGTTTTATTTAGTCATTACACCATTTTTAGATACTTATAATATATCGATTAACTTTTATTAACTTTATTTTAGGAGAGAATTGAAAATAAGCAGCTATTCCAGCATTGATTTTCACGTTATAAATTTACGCCGTTTACTATGCAGTAAATAACATGTTAACTTTATTCTATGGGTCAGCACTATTAAGGGGATACCAAATGTGTAAAGGTTTTATATGTTTTCCTACATTGCACAATTACCCCTTAACGCTCATTGACGTACTATTACGTCATGGTAAGCGCCCTGTTCGCGCTCCATGACGGAATAGTACGTCTCGGGAGTAACGGCCATTTCGGCCGTCCTCCCGACACATACAGGAGCTGTCACAGCTCCTACAGCGGGAACCGATCGCTGTGTCCCCGCTGATTAACCCCTGAAAAGCCGTGTTCAATAGCGATCACGGCTTTTTAGGGGTTAAGCTGCCATCGCCGGCCTGCTACACGATAGCGGCCGGCGATGGTGACTATGGCAACCGGACACCAAAGAATGGCGTCCGGCTATGCCATAGACGGAAGCCTAGTGGGTCCTGACGAAGTCAGGACCCACTATGCTTGCTGTCAGTGAGTAGCTGACAGTTCTAATACACTGCACTACGCATGTAGTGCAGTGTATTAGAATAGCGATCAGGGCCTCCTGCCCTCATGTCCCCCAGTGGGACAAAGTAAAAAAGTTAAAAAAAAGTTAAAAAAAGATGTGTAAAAATAAGAAAATAAAAGATTTAAAAGTAATAAAAGTAAAAATCCCCCCTTTTCCCTTATCAGTCATTTATTATTAATAAAAATATATAAACAAACAAATAAACTATACATAATTGGTATCGCCGTGTCCGTAACGGCCTGAACTACAAAATTATTTCATTATTTATCTCACACGGTGAACGCCGTAAAATAAAATAATAATAAACCGTCCCAGAATCACAATTCTTTGGTCACTTCATTTCGCAAAAAATGGAATAAAAAGAGATCAAAAAGTCGCATGTACCTAAAAATGGTATTGATGGACACTACAGTTCGTTATGCAAAAAATAAGTCCTCGCACGTCTTTATTGATGGAAAAAGAAAAACGTTATGGCTCTTAGAATATGATAACACAAAAAGTGAATGATTTTTTACAAAACGTATTTTATTGTGCAAACGCCATAAGACATAAAAAAAAACTATAAACATCTGGTATCGCCGTAATCGTATCGCCCCGCAGAATAAAGTGAATATGCCATTTATAGCGCACGGTGAACGCTGTAAAAAAATAGAATAAAAAAACAATAGTAGAATTGCTGTTTTTTAGTCACCGCACCACTTAAAAATAGAATAAAAACTGATCAAAAAGCCGCATGCACCCCATGAAAACTACAATGGATTCCTCAAGGGGTCTAGTTTCCAAAATGGGGTCACTTTTGGGGGGTTTCCACTGTTTTGGCACCACAAGACCTCTTCAAACAGGACATGGTGCCTAATAAAAAGGAGGGCTCAAAATCCACTAGGTACTCCTTTGCTTCTGAGGCCGGTGCTTCAGTCCATTACCACACTAGGGCCACATGTGGGATATTTCTCAAAACTGCAGAATCTGGGCAATAGATATTGAGTTGCGTTTCTCTGATAAAACCTTTTGTGTTATAAAAAAAAGTGGTATAAAAAGGATTTTCTGACAAAAAAAAAAGTAGATTTCACCTCTACTTTGCTCAAAATTCCTGTGAAACACCTAAAGGGTTCATAAACTTTCTAAATGCTGTTGTGAATTCTTTGAGGGGTCTAGTTTCTAAAATGGGGTAATTGATTGGGGTTTCTAATATATGGGCCCCTCAAAGCAACTTCAGAACTGAACTGGAACCTAAAAAAATAAATAAAGTAGGCAATACTTCGCTTCTTACATTATACTGATAATGAGCCATGCCCACCCCGAGATGACCCCAGTTTTGACCGTTTGTATAAATGGAGACCCCTATTAGACCGTTTCAGTGCCCTGTTTTCCCAAGCATTCACCCCCGAGAAGTGTATTTCTATTGATGAGTCCCTGGTACATTTTAAAGGGAGGGTTCAATTCCGCCAGTACCTGTCGGGTAAGAGGGCAAGCTATGGCGTAAAGATGTATAAGCTGTGCAAGAGTGCATCAGGGTATACCTACAAATTTAGGATATATGAAGGGAAGGACACCAGTATTCAGCCCCCAGAATGCCCCCCCCCCCCTTACTGGGAGTTAATGCAAAAATTGTGTGGGATTTGGTGCACCCACTGCTGGACCAGGGTTACCACCTCTACCTGGATAATTTTTATACCAGCGTCCCACTCTTCAACTGCCTCGCTTCCAGAAGTCCTGCGGCATGCGGCACTGCTAGAAGAAATCTGAGAGGCCTCCCTAAGACTCTGCAGGGCAAACGCTCAGAAGCGGTGAGAGCAGGGCACAATCTAGCAGCAACATATTGTATTTCAAGTACAAGGACAAGAGAGATGTCACACCAGTACCCATGTACCTGTACGAGGTACCAGTACAGAGACCCCCAAACCAGACTGCATCCTGGACTACAATAGGTACATGAGAGGGGTGGACTTGTCAGATCAAGCCCTGAAGCCCTACAGCGCTATGCGGTGTGGTATAAGAAGCTGGCCGGGCACATCATACAGATGGCATTGTACAACGCGTTTGTGCTACATCGATGTACAGGCCAGACGGGAACTTTCCTGGAATTTCAAGAGGTGGTTTTCAAGAAACTAATTTTTATGGACCAAGAAGGGGGGGGGGGCACCCAGTACTTCTGGAGGCGAGGCCACACGCATGGTACCAGGGCAACACTTTCCAGGAGAAGTTCCCCAAACTGGCAAGAAAGAAAAAAGTCAAAAGAGGTACAAAGTCTGCTATAAGAGGGGGATAAGGAAGGACACAATATATCAATGTGACACATGTCCCGAAAACTAAGGCTCTGTATGAAAGAGTGCTTCAAAATTTATCATACATCCCATGATTTTTAATCTACCCCAGTTTTACTTACCCTGATGCACTACGCACAGCTTATCCCCCCTCGTCTTTCCCCTCTGAGCCCTGCTGCGTGCCTAGGCAGCTGATTACAGCCACATGTAGGGTATTGACGTACACGTGAGAACCCAAATTACAGTTTATGGGGTGTATGTCTCCGGTCAAAATGCTCACTACACCTCTAGATGAATGCCTCAAGGGTGTAGTTTCCAAAATGGGGTCACTTCTGGTGGGTTTCCATTGCTTTGATACCTCTGGGGCTCTGCAAATGCGACATGGCACCCGAAAACCAATCCAGCAAAATCTGGACTCCAACAAGCACATAGCACTCCTTTGCTTCTGAGCCCTCCCATGGGCCGAAATCGCTGTTTATCACCACAAATGGGGTATTGCCGCACTCAGGACAAATTGGGCAACAAAATGGGGTATTTTGTTCCCTGTGAAAATAAGACATTTTGATAAAAAATGCCATCTTATTGGAAAAAATTTCATTTTTTTTATTTCACAGGCCAATTCAAATAGGTGCTGTAAAAAAACGGTGAGGTCAAAATGATAACCACAACCATGAATGAATTCCTTGAGGGGTGTAGTTTCCAAAATGGGGTCACTTCTGGTGGGTTTCCATTGCTTTGATACCTCTGGGGCTCTGCAAATGCGACATGGCACCCGAAAGCCAATCCAGCAAAATCTGGTTTCCAAAGAACAAATAGCGCTCCTTTCTTTCTCAGCCCTCCCATGGGCCCAAATGGCAGTTTATCACCACAAATGGGGCATTGCTGCACTCAGGACAAATTGGGCAACAAAATTGAGTATTTTATTTCTTGTGAAAATAAGAAATTTTGAGCTAAAACTACATGTTATTGGAAAAAATTATTTTTTTTAAAATTCCCAGCCCAATTCAAATAAGTTCTGTGAAGAAACTATGGGGTCTAAATAGTCACATTACCCATAAATGAATTGTTTGAAGGGTGTAGTTTCCAAAATGGGGTTACTTCTGGTGGGTTTCCATTGCTTTGATACCTCTGGGACTCTGCAAATGCGACATGGCACCCGAAAACCAATCCAGCAAAATCTGGACTCCAACAAACACATAGCGCTCCTTTCCTTCTGAGCCCTCCCATGGGCCCAAACGGCAGTTTATCGCCACAAATAGGGTATTGGCGCACTCAGGACAAATTGGGCAACAAAATGGGGTATTTTGTTCCCTGTGAAAATAGGAAATTTTGATCATAAATTACATCTTATTGGAAAAAATGACATTTTTTTAATTTCACAGCCCAATTAAAATAGGTGCTGTGAAAAAACTGTGTGGTCAAAATGATAACAACAGCCATAAACTAATTCCTTGAGGGGTGTAGTTTCCAAAATGGGGTCACTATTGGGGTATTCCTACTGTTTTGGCACCTCAACACCTCTTCAAACCTGGCATGCTGCCTAAAATATATTCTAATAAAAAAGGGGCCTCAAAATGCACTAGGTGCTTCTTTGCTTCTAGGGCTTGTGTTTTAGTCCACAAGCGCACTAGAGCCACATGTGGGACATTTCTAAAAACTGCAGAATCTGGACAATACATATTTAGTAGTGTTTCTCTGGTAAAACCTTCCGTGTTACACAAAAAAAATTGAATAAAATTGAAATTCAGCAAGAAAAATGAAATTTGCAAATTTCACCTCCACTTTGCTTTAATTCCTGTGAAATGCCTGAAGGGTTAAACAACTTTCTAAATGCTGTTTTGAATACTTTGAGGGGCCTAGTTTTTAAAATGGGGTGTTTTATCAGGGTTTCTAATACATAGGCCCCTCAAAGCCACTTCAGAACTGAAGAGGTACCTTAAAAAAAAAGCTTTTGAAATTTTCTTAAAAAAAGAGAAATTACTGTTTATGTTCTAAGCCTTGTAACGTCCAAGAAAAATAAAATAATGTTCAAAAAACGATGCCAATCTAAAGTAGACATATGGGAAATGTGAACTAGTAACTATTTTGGGTGGTATAAGCGTCTGTTTTACAAGCAGATGCATTTAAATACAGAAAAATGCTATTTTTTATAAATTTTCCCTAAATTTTGCAATTTTTCAACAATAAACACTGAACATATCGTTCAAATTTTACGACTAACATAAAGCCCAATGTGTCACGAGAAAACAATCTCAGAATCGCTTGGATAGGTTTAAGCATTCCGACGTTATTACCACATAAAGTGAAATATGTCAGATTTGAAAAATGGGCTCTGAGCCTTAAGGCCAAAACAAGGCTGCGCCCTTAAGGGGTTAAAACTCTTTAAAAAAAAAAAAAACTTGTTTTTGCATCGCCGCAACTTTTTTATTTTTCCGGCAATGTGGCCGTATGTGGGCTTGATTTTTGCGGGCCATGTAGTTTTCATTAATATTATTTTGGGGTACATAGGACTTATAGATTAACTTTTATTTAATTTTTTATGGGGGGAATGGGAGAAAAGAGAATTTTGCCGTAGTTTTTTGCTTTTTTTGGACGCCTTTAATTAATGTGTTCATTTTATTGTTCAAGTCGTTACGGTCGCGGGGATACCATATATGTGTATGTGTTATTTGTTTTGACACTTTTACTAAATAAAACCACTTTTTGGGCAAAAAAAAGGATTTGATTTTATTTTGACTGTAATTTTTATTTTTTTCACAAAGTTTAACAGCTTTAAATGTTTTTTTCTTTAGTCCTACTAGGGGACTTCACTATGCGATCTGCTGATCGCTTATATAATGCTTTGGTATACTTGGTATACCAAAGCATTATTGCCTGTCAGTGTAAAATAGGCCTAATAGGCATTTGCTGAAGGCAAACCTGGGGGCCTTTGTTAGGCCCCCTGCTGCCATGGGAACCCGACGCCGCCCCGCGATTTGTTTGCAGGGGGGCCAATGGGGTGACAGAGGGAGCTCCCTCCCTCTGTCAAACACATTAGATGTCACTGTCGCTATTGACAGCGGCATCTAATGGTTTAAACTGCCGGAATCGGAGCGCGCTTTGATTCCGGTAGTTGCGGCAGGAGCCAGGCTGTGTATAACAGCGGTGCTCCTGCCGCTGATCGCGTGGATACACTGGCAGTACCCACGCGATCAGAGGGTGGATATATCCATTTCTTCCTGCATTGTATGATTACGACCACCTTGTACTCTTGTATATTTGTATATACTCTGTTTTGTAATATTATTTGATTTATCACATACTTTTAAATTATATGGAAATAACACATGTATGTTTATTTCATTAATTTCTAGTGCTTGAGAAAGGTCTATTTGGACCGAAAAGTTGCACCCTGGTATGAGAAATTAAAGATTTTTACCTGCAAATTTACCCCTATTGGTGTGCATACTACTTTCTACAGTCTATAGTGGGTTGGGCCCGTATCAATGCACCCTTCTACTTAATCACCTTGTACTATCTAAACCTACCTAACAGTGATCACAATATAGTTATATTTTACCTATACTGTAAAAACACAAACACAGGAGGGCAAAAACACTTAATTTTAATGCGGGCCAATTTCCCCAGGATGAGGGCTGCAATTCAGGATATAGACTCGGAAGACTGGGGAGAACTAATGTCAAATAATGGTACAAATGATAACTGGGAGATTTTAAAATCTACTTTGTATAATTATATTGCAAAATTTATTCCTATAGGTAACAAGTATAAACGACTAAAATGAAACCCGACATGGCTTACACCTTATGTAAAAAGGGCAATATGACAAAAAAAATGGCATTTGAAAAATTAAAATCTGAGGGTACAGCTGTAGCAATTGTAAATGATTAAGAGCTTAATAAAAATCGGTAAAAAGGTAATAAAATCAGCAAAAATACAAAATGAAAGGTGGCCAATGATAGTAAAAAAAATCCCAAAAAATTATTCAAGTATGTAAATGAAAAAAAGCCAAGGTCTTAATATGTAAGACCCCTAAATAGTAATGTGGAGTTGGTCACAGGGGATCAAGAGAAGGCAGAGTTACTAAATGGGTTCTTCAGCTCTGTATATACAACAGATGAAAGAGCAGCTGATATAGCCGGTGCCAGTGCTGTTAATATACCAGTTGATATACTGAATTGGATGAATGTAGATATGGTCCAAGCTAAATTAAATAAAATAAATCTACACAAGGCCTCTGGACCAGATGGGTTACACCCAAGAGTTCTTAAAGAGCTTAGTTCAGTTATTTCTGTGCCCCTCTTCATAAAATTTAGAGATTCTCTAGTGACTGGTATAGTGCCAAGGGACTGGCGCAGGGCAAATGTGGTGCCTATTTTCAAAAAGGGCTCTAGGTCGTCCCCGGGTAATTATAGACCAGTAAGCTCAACATCCATCGTGGGGAAAATGTTTGAGGGGCTATTGAGGGACTATATGCAGGATTATGTGACAAAAAATAGTATCATAAGTGACAGCCAGCACGATTTTACTAAGGACAGAAGTTGTCAAACCAACCTGATTTGTTTTTAAGAAGAGTTGAGCAGAAGCCTAGACAGAGGGGCCGATGTGGATACCCATACTCTCAGAAATAACAAGTGGGGCAAGCCGGAAGGGTGAAACCCAGGGTTGGGCGAGAGTGTTTGGCGTGCCGCCTAGAAATTTTAACGATTTTTACTTACCTTGATGCTTTTATTTCTTGTTACTTCTGTGAGCATGGATTTAACTTGGCATGGAGCAATCTTTTTTCAGAGAGTGTAGTTTCTATGTGTCTTCCTTTTTCCATCTATTAGCGACATAAGATCCTTTT
The DNA here is from genome assembly GCF_050947455.1 of Rhinoderma darwinii. Taxonomy (NCBI): domain Eukaryota; kingdom Metazoa; phylum Chordata; class Amphibia; order Anura; family Rhinodermatidae; genus Rhinoderma; species Rhinoderma darwinii. The sequence continues at coordinate 80,939,409 of NC_134689.1, forward strand.
CCTACCAGGAGTTCTTTGAACGTCGAGAGACGATACGGAGCTCTGTGGGACTACCGGGATAAGAATTACTATCCACACCCTCATTGGATTGCGGACTCTCCACTGCATTTTTCTAGGAGAGTGTCCATACTGAATGATATTGGACTGTTACCAGTGCCATCTGAGCGGTAAACTTAACTGTAGTTTATAGATGTGAACGAAGCCCTTAACCACATGTCACATACTGGTACGCGGCAGCAGGGCCGCCATCAGGAATTTCAGGGCCCCCCACAGCTAAATTTTCTGGGCCCCCCTACCGTGGCACCGCCTGTTAACGGTACTCCGTCCAGCACTATATTATGGTACCCAGGGCCGCCATCAGGGGGGGTATTATGGGTACTGATGTGAGAGGCCCGGCCAAACCTAATTGAAAGGGGGGCCCGGCAACTGCCGCGACTTGCCTTTGGTAGAAAAAAAAACAGGCCCCTGCAATGGGGCTTGTTTTTTTCACCAAAAGAATGTCGTGAGCTGCGGGCCCCCTTTCAATTAGGTTTGGCCGGGCCTCTCACATCAGTACCCATAATACCCCCCCTGATGGCGGCCCTGGGTAGCATGGGGGTCGTCAAACACTGCCGCCCGTGCGACCGATCGCGCACACCCGCAAACTCCCGCGCATGCGCACCCGCCTGGAACTGCGCACCGAATTTTGAGGCAGATTTTGACCTGCCCACACTATCTTGCCGCGTTTTTTGCCCGCGGCGATTGATGACAGCAGACAAAAAACGCAGCGAAAAATGCATTTTCTGCCTCCCATTGATTTAGATGGGAGGTCAGAGGCAGAACCGCGGCAAGAAAGGACGTGCTGATTTTTCTTTTTTCCGCGACTGGCTCCCATTGATTTCAGATTAAATCAATGGGAGGCGGTTTTGGAAGTTTTTTTGGTGCTGATTCTGACGCAGTGTCCGAGTCAATATCAAGGCCCAAAAACTCTGTGAACTGGGCCTTATTGTTAGGGCTTATTCAGACGAACGTGTAATACATCCGTGCAACGTGCGTGATTTTCACCCGCCTCGCACGGACCTATGTTACTCTATGGGGCCGTGCAGACTGTCAGTGATTTTCACGCAGCGTGTGTCCGCTGCGTAAAACTCACGACATGTCCTATATTTGTGCATTGTTCGCGCATCACGCACCCATTGACGTCAATGGGTGCGTGAAAATCACGCCCAGCACTTCCGCAGCAGTATAAACTATGAATGAAAACAGAAAAGCACCACGTGCTACAAACATACAAACAGAGTGTCATAATGATGGCGGCTGCGCGAAAATCACCTAGCCACGCATCATACGCTGCTGACACACGGAGCTGTTATGGACCTTTTGCATGCGCACGCAAAAAGCACACGCTTGTGTAAATCCGGACTTAGGGTAGGAACACACTAGGCATGAACGCTGCAGATTTTATGCAACACATTTTATTGTGGAAAATCCGCAGCGTATTAGGGTATGTGCACACACACTAATTACGTCCGTAATTGACGGACGTATTTCGGCCGCAAGTACCGGACCGAACACAGTGCAGGGAGCCGGACTCCTAGCATCATAGTTATGTACGACGCTAGGAGTCCCTGCCTCGCTGCCGGACAACTGTCCCGTACTGTAATCATGTTTTCAGTGCGGGACAGTTGTCCAGCAGCGAGGCAGGGACTCCTAGCATCGTACATAACTATGATGCTAGGAGCCCGGCTCCCTGCACTGTGTTCGGTCCGGTACTTGCGGCCGAAATACATCCGTCAATTACGGACGTAATTAGTGTGTGTGCACATACCCTTACAGTCGCAGCAGAGTGGATGAGATTAGAACAAATCTCATTCACACGCTGCAAAAATAATGGACCTGCAGTGTGGCTTTTGGCTTTTTAAGCGGCAACATGTCAATGTATTCTGTGGAATCGCCGCTCCTCTGTTGCGGAAATGCTGCGGTTCTGCCGCAAAAATCACACATGAGAAAAAAAAAAAAGGCACTTTTTTAAATTTATAAAAAAGTTTAGACTTGCCCCGGCCGTAGTCCTGGTGACGCGATCCTCTATTCCGGGCTGCGCTAATAATAGAGGATCGCGTCACTTGGACTACGGCCGGGGCAAGTCTAAACTTTTTTATAAATGTAAAAAAGTACCTTTTTTTTTCTCATTTGTGATTTTTGCGGCAGAACCGCAGCATTTCCGCAACAGAGGAGCAACGATCCCACAGAATACATTAAAAAGCGATCCCACAGAATACATTAAAAAGCCAAACTGCAGGTCCATTTTTTTTGCAGCGTGTGGATGAGATTTGTACACATCTCATCCACTCGGCTGCGACTGTAATACGCTGCGGATTATCCACAATAAAATGTGTTGCATAAAATCTGCAGCGTTCATGCCTAGTGTGTTCCTACCCTAAGGCCGGATTTACACGAGCGTGTGCTTTTTGCGTGCGCAAAAACGTGGCGTTTTGCGCATGCAAAAGGTCCATAACAGCTCCGTGTGTCAGCAGCGTATGACGCGCGGCTGCGTGATTTTCGCGCAGCCGCCATCATTATGACACTCTGTTTGTAGCACGTGGTGCTTTTCTGTTTTCATTCATAGTTTATACGGCTGCGGAAGTGCTGGGCGGGATTTTCACGCACCCATTGACTTCAATGGGTGCGTGATGCGCGAACAATGCACAAATATAGGACATGTCGTGAGTTTTACGCAGCGGACACACGGACACACGCTGCGTGAAAATCACTGACAGTCTGCACGGCCCCATAGAGTAACATAGGTCCGTGCGAGGCGCGTGAAAATCACACACGTTGCACGGACGTATTACACGTTCGTCTGAATAAGCCCTAACAATAAGGCCCAGTTCACAGAGTTTTTGGGCCTTGATATTGACTCGGACACTGCGTCAGAATCAGCACGAAACAACTTCCAAAACCGCCTCCCATTGATTTAATCTGAAATCAATGAGAGTAAGTCACAGAAAAAAGAAAAAGCAGCACGTCCTTTCTTGCCGCGGTTCTGCCTCTGACCTCCCATCGAAATAAATGGGAGGCAGAAAATGCATTTTTCCCTGCGTTTTTTGTCTGCTGTCCTCAATCGCAGCGGGCAAAAAACGCAGCAAAAAACGCAGCAAGATAGTGTGGGCAGGTCAAAATCTGCCTCAAAATTCTTTAAGGAATATTGAGGCAGATTTTTTCGGCCTGCAAAATACTCTGTGTGAACAGGGCCATACTTAAACAGCACTTTGACACACTTTACTCACCATGTCAGAAGAGCTGCTCCCACTCCAGTCCTCTTCAGGCGATGTCTTCGGTCCAGACGTCGTCCTTCACCTCCAGGCTCCAGAAAATGGCGGGGTTCGTAGAACTGCCGCCGCGCAAGAACTAGACTCCTCCCCCTCTCCTTACGCAGCTACGCTCTGGAGAAGGAGGAGGAGGCGGACGAGGAGGAGGAAGAGGAGGAGGACGAGGAGGCGGAGTCGGAGGCGGAGTCGGACGAGGAGGCGGAGGAGGACAAGGAGGACGAGGAGGACAAGGAGGACGAGGAGGCGGAGGAGGACAAGGAGGAGGCGGAGTCGGAGGCGGGCCAGCAGGTAAGTAACCGTGCGCCGCTGTCCCTGTGTGGCTGTCCTTCCCCGTCGATGTACTTGTGTTGCTCCTTCTCGGCGGCGCGCCTGGTCGTTCGCACGTGGGCGCGCGCTTGCGATCGTGCGCGCTTGCGGTCGTGCGCGCTCGTACGCGTGCAAGCGGGGGTGTTTCGCGGCGGCGTTGATGAGAGGGGGGCCCGCAGCTCGGGGGCCCGCAGCAGCTCACGACATTGTTTTGGTGAAAAGAACAGGCCCCATTGCAGGGGCTTGTTTTTTTCTACCAAAAGCAAGTCGCGGCAGTTGCCGGGCCCCCCTTTCAATTAAGTTTGGCCGGGCCCCCTACAGTACTACAATTTCACTGTATAGTTAGATAGAAATCTAATTGTGCTCCCACAATATAAAGAAATTTAATTATAAGGTTCACTGAAATGACAACTGAGTAAAAAGATATCTTTAATAGTAACTAGTTTAAAAACAGGGGTAACACACCACTGTGACATAAGCCCCACCGTGAAAATAAAAAATGTATTAAACAAAAAAACACTGAGTTATTATGATACCTATATCTCTGTGTTTAAACGATATTAGTAGGAATCAGCATATACCCAGGGCACAACAGTAGTACAAACCCTAATTGAAGCATAGGTGTCCGACAAAATCGGATCTCCTAACGCTGGGTGTAACACAATATAGTTGTCCCCAATGCACACATTCCATAGACATTAAACGACCCTACGCGTTTCAGATACTCATCCTCAGGGGTCCGTATCTTGGTAACTCTGGCCTCATCACCAGCGATATTAGTATTCAACAGCGGATATTCCGCTGTGCGTCACGGGAAGATGCACGTATCGATGTCAACGGCATACTTCATTGCAGGCGCTAGGTTACTATAAACGCTAAACTCCACCCATCGTATTCGGCGGCAACACATGAATTGACCGAGTTTAGCGTTTATAGTAACCTAGCGCCTGCAATGAAGTATGCCGTTGACATCGATACGTGCATCTTCCCGTGACGCACAGCGGAATATCCGCTGTTGAATACTAATATCGCTGGTGATGAGGCCAGAGTTACCAAGATACGGACCCCTGAGGATGAGTATCTGAAACGCGTAGGGTCGTTTAATGTCTATGGAATGTGTGCATTGGGGACAACTATATTGTGTTACACCCAGCGTTAGGAGATCCGATTTTGTCGGACACCTATGCTTCAATTAGGGTTTGTACTACTGTTGTGCCCTGGGTATATGCTGATTCCTACTAATATCGTTTAAACACAGAGATATAGGTATCATAATAACTCAGTGTTTTTTTGTTTAATACATTTTTTATTTTCACGGTGGGGCTTATGTCACAGTGGTGTGTTACCCCTGTTTTTAAACTAGTTACTATTAAAGATATCCCCTACAGTACTACCCCTAATACCCCCCTGATGGCGGCCCTGCGCGGCAGCCGTTAAGGGGAAGTATGGAGCGGGCTTATGGGCTGAGCTCACTCCATACACAGCGGGTGACGGCTGTGTTACACAGCCGACACCTCACTGCAACGGGCGGTATAAAAGATCCCTTTGATTCTGCCCATTCAACACCTTAAATGCCGCGGTCAATCGCTTCCGAGGCATTTAAGTTGTTAGAATCAGGGGGAGCCCCCTCAAACACACCATCGTGACTCCCCCGCGGCATGATCGGTCATTTACAATGTTAGTTATGGCAGCCTGTGGCCCTAATAAAGGCCCCCCAGGTCTGCCATATTTGTACTCCTTTGAAGCCCTGCCTAGTAAAAAAAGTAAACTGTTAAATAAAGATTTTTATAATGTTCCAAAAAATATATATATATTAAAAGTTCAAAAAGTCCTAATTTTCCCATTTTTTCCCTAAAGAAATGTTAAAAAATAAATAAAAGTTAACATAACTGGTATCGCTGCGTCTGTAAAAGTCTGAACTTTCACAACATAGCATTGTTATGGACGCAGCATAGTTTGGGCCTAAAGGCTCAGAGCCCAGTTTTTCAAATCTGACATATTTCACTTTATGTGGTAATAACTTTGGAATGCTTAAACTTATCCAACCGATTCTGAGACTGTTTTCCAGTGAGACATTGGGCTTTATGTTAGTGGTAAATTTGGTCAATATATTTAGTGTTTATTTGTGAAATATAGCACAATTTAGAGAAAATTTGGAAAAAAATAGAATTTTTCTAAATTTAAATGCATCTGCTTTTAAGACAGAGGGTTATAACACCCAAAATGGTTACTAGTTCACATTTCCCATATGTCTACTATATGTTGGCATCATTTTTTTTAACATTCTTTTATTTTTCTAGGACGTTAGAAGGCTTAGAACATAAGCAGCAATTTCTCATATTTTGAATAAAATTTCAAAAGTCACTATTTTTTAGGTACCAGTTTAGTTCGGAAGTGACTTTGAGGGGCCTATATATTAGAAACCCCCATAAAACACCCAATTTTAGAAACTAGACCCCTCATCGTATTCAAAACAGCATGTAGAAACGCAACTCAATACTTATTGCCCAGATTCCCAGATTCAGGGTGCATGCGACTTTTTTCTATTTTTTAAGAGGCGTGGTGGCTAAAAAATAGCAATTCTACTATGGTTTTTTAATTCCTTTTTTTTACAGCGCTCAGCATGCGCTATAAATGGGGCAATACGATTATGATGATGCCATATGTTTATATTTTTTTTTATGTCTTATGGAGTTTGCACGACAAAATAATTTTTATAAAAAATAATTTACTTTTGGTGTTGCCATAGTCTAAGAGCCATAACTTTTTTATTTTCCTATCAAGAAAGCCATGTGAGAACTTGTTTTTTGCGTAACGAACTGTAGTCTCGATCAGTACCATTTTTAGGTACATGCGACTTTTTGATCGATTTTTATTACATTTTTTGAAAGGTGAAGTGACCAAAAAATTGTGATTCTGTCATGGTTTATTATAATTTTTTTTACGGCGTTCACCGTGCGGGACAAATAACTAAATACTTTTGTAGTTCAGGCTGTTACGGACACAGCGATACCAATTATGTATAGTTTGTTTATTTTATTTATATTTTTAATAAAAAGGGACTGCTAAGGGAAAAGAGGGATTTCTACTTTTATTACTTTAAAACTTATATTTTTTAATTTTTATACAACTTATTTTTTCATTTTTACTTTGTCCCACTAGGGGACTTGAGGGCAGGAGGCCCTGATTGCTATTCTAATACACTGCACTACAGTTTCGTGTTCTAGGCTTCCGTAGATGGCATAGCCGGAGGCCATTGTTAGGCCTCCGGATGCCATAGCCACCATCACCGCCCGCTATCATGAACACGGCTTCTAACGGGTTAATCGGCAGGGACACCGTGATCGGTCCCTGCTGTAGGAGCTCATAAAAGTGCCGGGAGGGGGCGGAAGGGCGGTTATTCCCATGACCTACTATTAGGTCATAGAGCGTGAACGCTCTAGTTAACATGACCTAATAGTAGGTCATGGAGCATTAACGGGTTGACATGCTCGGTGAGCGACGTAAAAAATATATACAGTATATAAAACATGCAAATTGCTGTTTTTTGGACACCTTAGCGCTCCAAAAAAAGGAATAAAAAATGATCAAAAAGTCACATATACCCCAAAATGGTATCGGTGAAAAATACAGCTTGTCCAACAAAATTTAAGCCCTCACACCTCTAAATTGATGGAAAAATTAAAAAAAAGATATGGCGCTCTTTTAGCAAATAGTTTTATTTTTTTTAAAGTGATAAAACATAAAACAAAACATAAATTTGGTATTTCCGTAATCGTATCAACCTGTAGAATAAGGTGAATATGTGGATTTTACCACCTGATGGACGACGTAAAAACAAAACCCCCCCCAAAAAATGGCGTAATCGCAGTTTTTTGCCCATTTTTTTTCAGACTCCCAGTACATTATGCGGTACAATACATGGTCACACAAAAAACAAGCCCTCATACGGCTATGTCGACAAAGAAATAGAAAAGTTATGGCTTTTGGAAGGCGGGGAGGAAAAAATTAAAATGAAAAACACAAATTGGCATGGTCTTTAAGGGGTTAATGGTCACACGTCAACTGTAAATGGAAATCTTCTTAACATTTCCTAATACAATAGGCCACTGTGTTTTCAAAAATGTACAAGGGATAAGGAAAAACATATATGTGGCAATGAGATGAATGTGAATGTGGTGAACTTTGCAGATTCCATGTGTTGCTTCAAGTTGTAAAGGAGCACAGATTCCATATATCTCTTCACCCCGCCTGTTACTCCCAGCGTTCCCAGAGTAATGATGCATCTGAAAGGTGGCCAGGTGGGAAGGGTAATTATTGCATTCAATGATATACTTCCTTTAATTTACTTTTTGGTTATTTTTTTCTTTTCTTCTCGAGGCAGCTGGACTTTGTAGGTATCCTGCTGGCAAACCAGCAACCACATCATATTTTTTCCCATCTGTTGTTAAATGTACATATTCACTTACAATGTAAAATGTTCTGCTGCCTTTTAAAAAGCCACAATTTAACACGGCTTAATAGCTGATAATGCAATTAGCTAGTAATTAAAGTTGGTTCTTGTTGTAGTAAGGGATAAATAATACATAAATATAAAACATACGATTGCCGTTTTTTAAGTCTGCATTTTTCTCAACAATGCAATTATTAGCGTACCATGAATAAATATGTTGCTGCCTTATGCCTAATGCCTCTCAGAAATTAATTACCATCTCTATTCACAGGAAGATAAAACCCAACGCCAGTTTTTAATTTTAAGGAAGCTTAAGAGGCTAAAAGGCCAGTATTTTGTTTTCTTTTTGTTTAAAGCAAGCTCACAGTTGACTTTTGTACATTATTTTCTCATATTAACGGGTTTTCCTTTTTATCTTGCTCATATTATATTTGTATGTAAATGTATCTTTATTAGAGCTTTTAATATTTCATGTTACAGCTTTACAGAGCAGAGAAAGACATTTTGCTAGCCTAGAGCAGCAGTCGCCAACCTGTGGCTCTCCAGCTGTCGTGAAACTATAATTCCCAGGATGAGATGACAGCTACTTTCTTTCTCAAGTTGCAAATTTGCGCCAGTGCCCGGCTGGTCTTTGCTTACATCGCTACAGTCATGATGTGCCATCCCAGCACATGACCACGGCATGCCATTTACTGGTCGCATCTGTGGCGTGCTGAGCTTTTTTTATATTTTAGCACATATACAGAGTTTTATAAAAAATAAATCAATTGGAAAACCCCTGTAAGGAAACTACACCGCTAAAATTTTTTAAATATTACATTTAGTTTAATCCCTTAATGACCGCCCATATGCCTTTTCAGAGCAGTCATTAAGGGTACTTATGGCACAGTGCAGCCTTTTCATGGCGCTGTGTGAGAAGCCTGTCCTGTGCCATCTGGAGCGGGTGCTGGGCTGTCTAAAGACAGCCAGGCACCTGCTCTAACTGCCGGTATTGGAATTAACACCATTCTCGGCCGTTTAACCACTCAGAAGCCGCAGTCAATAGCAACCACAGTATTTAAGTGACTTCAGAGGGAGGGGGCTCCCTCTATCATCCCATCGGCACCCCTGCAACGCAATCGTGGAATGACAATGGTTTTCCTGGCAGCCGAGTGCCTAATAAATAGAATAGAATGCCTGTCAGTTTTATACTGGCAAGCATAATACTTCTGTATTGCAGTGTTTTATAAAAGCGATCAAACAATCGCATAGTAAAATCCAATAGTGGACTTAAAAGAAAGTGCTATATAAAAAAAAACAAAAAAACAATGACAGTATTGTTGTTTTCTGTTCCTTATGACTTCCAAAAAATGCAATAAGAAGCCTTAAAAATGTCGTATGTAACCCAAAAAAGTACAAATTGTCTCACAAGAAATAAGCCATCATACAACCTACGTCTTTTATAAAAAAGGGTTTTTATTGTGCAAAAGTAGTAAAACAAAAAAAAAAAAGTAGTAAAACAAAAAAAAAACTATAAAAATTTGGTTCCGCTGCAATTGTAATGACCTGGAGAATAAAATTATTATGTATTTATACCAAACGGTGAGGGGCGCAAAAAATGGCAGATTTTCAGTTTTTCTCCACTACCCCTAAAAGAAGTTAATATCAGTTTATCAATAAATTACACATACCCCAAAATGCTGCCATTAAAAAATACAACTTGTCCTGCAACAAAAAAGCCCTCACACGTCTATGTCTACGTAAAAATAAAAAAGTTATGGCTCTTGAAATTCGACGAATGAAAAACGGAAATGAATTGCTCCAATAAACACTTCGCGACCAGCCCACGTAGATTAACGGTCTGCAGCGCTGGTCCTTGTGCCTGCAGCCTGTTAATCTACGTGTTCTCCTAATGGAGCGCAGTGATGCTCCTCTGCCCGGCATCTCTCAGTACTTAGTACTAAGGGAAGACATTGGGTCTGATCACAGCGGTGGTCCCTGCCGATTAACACCTTAAATACGGTGGTCAATAGCGACCGCCGCATCTAAGGAGTTACAACACCATCGTCACCCCGCGACGCGATCACGGGATACCGATGGTTTCTATGGTAACCGACAGCTTAACAAAGGCTTCCGGGTCTGCTATCTACGGAAGGTGATTAGGCCCTCCCAAAGGTGTAAAAACAATACTATACCAACGATCGAACAGTTGGACCTTCAATTCTCTAGTGGGACTAAATTAAAAAAAAAGTTAAAAACAAATGTCGTACAATAATAAAAAAGCTAAAGTTCCAAGTAATAAAATAAAAACGTGCAATTTTTCCCTTATCGAGTCCTTTATTATTAGAAAAAAATGAAAAAAATAAATAAACTATGCATAATTGGTATTGCCACGTCCGTAACGGCCTGGCCTATAAAAATATAATGTTATTTATCCAGCGCGGTGAACGCCGTAAAAAAAATAAGAAAAGAACAATACCAGAATTGCTATGTTTTAGTCACTTCACCTCCCAAAAAATTTAATAAATAGGGATCAAAAAGATGCATGTACCCAAAAAATGGTACCAATTAAAACTACAGTTTGTTCCGCATAAAACAAGCCCCAACACAGCTTTCTTGATGGAAAAAATAATCACTTATAGCTCATAGAATATGGCAACATAAAAAGTAAATGTTTGTTGTTTTTTTTTAAAAAGTGATTTTATCATGCAAACACCGTAAAACATAAAAAAACAATATACATATTATATCGCCGTAATCGCATCGACCCGCAGAATAAATGAAATATGTCATTTATAGTGCACGGTGAACGGCGTAAAAAAAAACAATAGCAGAATTGCTGTTTTTAGTCACCATGTCTCTAAAAATACAGAATAAAAAGTGATTCAAAAACTTGTATGTACCCCAAAGTGGTACAAAAAAAAACCTTACAGATTGTCCTGCAAAAAAATAAGCCCTTACACCGCTCCATCGCGAAAAAAAGTTATTGCTCTCAAAAGATGGCGACACAAAATGTGCAGAGTGTTGCAAAAGCGGATAAGATTGGGCACCATTTATCAGTTCGACACTGGCCACACAGCTGTGGATTATTATTTATATACCGCATTATTATACCCTCTTAATATGCCCTGATGTACACCGCACAGCTTACATATGCCCCAACATTATAAACTGAAAAACCCCGAACAGAAAAACTACCAAGCAAAATCTGCGCTCCAAAATCCAAATAGCGTTACCTCCCTTCTGAACCATACAGCGTGCCCAAACAGCAGTTTACATCCACATATATGGAATTCCCATACCTGTAAGAACCCTGTAAGAATTTGTCTTCAGTGGCACAAACGGAGCACAACATATTGTGCACTAAAATGAAATATCAGTGGAAACTTTGAATTTTCGCTTTGGCCCAACCGCTGCGCATAATTTCTAAAGAGAAAACACCTGTGGAGTAAAAATGCTCACTACACCCCTTACAATGCCTTAATGGGTGTCGTTTCCAAAATAGGGTCACTACTTAGGGGTTTGTTTACTATTTGACCTCAGAGCCCGTCAATTGTGGGCCAATGCTGTGAAAATCACCAAGATAGGCCTCAAATGAGCATGTTGCTCTTCTAAGTCCTGTCATATGTCCAGGCAAATGATAAATGCCTTGAGGCGGGTAGTTTCCAAAATGAGGTCGCTTCTCTGAGGCTTCCACTGTACTCTGGTACCTCAGGTAGTTTTGCAAATGCAACATGGCGCCCAAAAAGCAATCCAGCAAAATCTGCATGCCAAATAGCGGTAGTGCCTTTCTGAGCCCTGCCATGTGTCCAAACAGCAGTTTATAACCACATGTGGGTTATTGCCGTACCCGGAAGAGATTGCTTTACAAATGTTGTGGTGCTTTTTCTCATTTATCCCTTGTGAAAATGAAAAAAATCAACATTTTAGTGGAAATTCCTTTTCACTGCCTAATTCTAATAAATTCTGCAAAAAACCTGTGGGGTCTAAATGCTCACTATACCCTAGATAGACTCTTTAAGGGGTGTAGTTTCCCAAATGTGGTCACTTTTGGGGTGTTTCTACTGTTTTGGCATGACACCCGAAAACCACTCCAGCAAAACTTGAGCTCCAAAAGCCAAATAGCGCTCCTTCCCTTCAAAGCCCTGCTATGATCAAACAGCAGTTTATTATCAGAGGTATTGCCATGCTTAGAAGAGTTTGCTTTACAAATGTTGGGGTGCTTTTTCTCCTTTATCCATTGTGTAAATAGAAAAATCTGAGCTAAAACTAAATTTTTTTAGAAAAAAAGTAGATATTCATTTTCACGGCCTAATTCCACTAAATGCAGCAAAAAAAAAAACGGTGAGTTTAAAATGCTCACTATACCTCTCGATACATTCCTTGGGGGCTGTGGTTTCCTAAATGGGGTCACTTTTGCAAGGTTTCCACTATTTTGGTCACTCAGGGCTTTGCAAATGCCACATGGTACCCAAAAACTATTCCAGCAAAACTTGAGCTCCAAAAGCCAAATGGGTCCAAAAAGCCATTTATTACCAAATATGGGGTATTGCCTTAATCAGGAATAATTGCTTTTCAAATGTTGTGGTGCTTTTTCTCCTTTATGCCTTGTAAAAATGTATAATTTTTAAGTTTTATTGGAAAAAATTGAGATTTTCATTTTCACGGCCTAATTCCACTAAATTCAGTAAAAAAACTGAATGCTCACTATACCCCGCTATAAATTCCTTGAGGGGTGCAGTTTGCCAAATGGTGTCTTTTTGGGGGTGCTTCCACTGTTTTGGCATCACAGGACTTCTTCAAGCCTGACATGGTGCCTAAAATATATTCTAATAAAAAGGAGGCCCCAAAAATCTACTAGGTGCTCTTTTTCTTCTGAGGCTGGTGTTTCAGTAAATTAGCACAGTAGGATCACTTGTGGGATATTTCTAAAAACTGCAGAATTTGGGCATTGAATATTGAGTTATTGAGTTGTGTTTCTCTGGTAAAACCTGTGTTACAGAAAAAAATGGATTAAAATGGATTTTAATGGATTAAAATGGATTTTCTAAAAAAAATAATTTATAAATTTCACCTCCACATTGCTTTAATTCCTTTGAAACACTTAAAGGGTTAAGAAACTTTCCAAATGCTATTTTGAAAACTTTGATGGGTACAGTTTTTAAAATTGGGTGACTTATGGGGGTTTCTAATATATAAGGCCCTCAAAGCCACTTCAGAGTCACTGGTCAATAAAAAATTAGGTTTTGGAAATTTTCTTGGAAATGTGACAAATTGCTGCTAAAGTTCTAAGCCTTGTAACGTCCTGGAAAAATAAAAGGACGTTCAAAAATCGATGCCAACATAAAGTAGACAAGGGAAATGTTAACTAGTAACTATTTTGTGTGATATTACTATATGTTTTACAAGCAGATACATTTAAATTTAGAAAAATGCTAATTTTTGCTAATTTTCTCACAATTTTGGTGTTTTCCACAAATAAACACTGAATTTATTGACCAAATTTTTCCACTAACATAAAGTACTATATGTCACGAGAAAACAATTTTAGAATCGCTTGGATAGGTAAAAGCATTCAAGAGTTATTACAACATAGGGCTTATTCAGACGAATGTGGGGAAACTCAGACGTCAAAAACTGCAGTTTTTCACGTCCGCGTTGCCCCCGTGCGGGTCCCGTTTTCACGGATCCCCATAGACTTGAGTCTATGCAGGAATCCGTGAAACAAGGAAGAAAATAAGACATGTTCTATTTTTTAACGGACCCTTCACACGGTTCATTGAAATAACGGCCGGGTGAACAGCCCCACTGAAATACATGCGTCCATGTCACGGCCGTTGTTTTAACGGACGTATTCAACGTTCGTCTGAATAAGCCCGTCTGAATAGCTGATCGAATAGCTGAAATGTCGGGCTCTGACTAATGCACCCCTGCCGATAAGCTGTTTTGAAAGGGGCCGCAGCGCTTGTATGAGCGCTGCTTACCTTTCATTTCCTCTACTGCTCACACTGTGAATCGCTGACACACTTGTAGTAGCAGTTCACAGCATTATAGCCTTTAATAAGTCTGTAATACTGTGAACTGCCGCTACAAGTGTGTCGGTGATTCACAGTGTGAGTATTAAAGGAAATGAAGGGGAAGCAGCGCTCATACAAGCAAAACAGCTTATCGTCAGAAGTGCAACGTGTATCGGGAGTCGGAACCTGACTGATCAGCTATTGATGGCTTATCCTGAGGATAGGCCATACATTTTTGGGGTCTGGGCAACCCCTTTAAGTTACTTTTGAAGACCAAAGATATCTGCATTCCTTTCTGGTTGTGTAGTCATGAGTATGACCCCTTTACTTCCACTCTCTAAAAATGGGATCTACCACCCCTGCTATAAACTTCTTTTTTCGTGTAAATGCTTTATTGCATTCTGTCAATGTGGGTCTCATGGTCAGATGGCCCCCCCCAGTTTGCTAACTATATTCTTATTAGCCAATGGTAGGTAGTCCAATCTTGTTTCTGAAAAAGCCTGTTCCACAGAAACCAATCTTCTATGCCTATGGCAACACCAATCTACCACCCTATTCAAATGTATTGCCCAGTGAAACAAAACAAAATCTTAGAGCCCTATACCTTCAGCCCTTTTTGGTCTTTTCCATACTTCCTTTGACACCCTAGGTGGATTCCCAGCCCATATAACTGTATGTTGTACCGTTGCTAGTGATTGATAGAAGGCACCGGGAATATTTACCGGGAAAGCCTGAAGCAGGTATAAAACTTTTGGAAGGATATTAATTTTAATCCCTTATTGTCCTGAGGATCTTTGGGAAATTATATGAGAATAAGGTTGCAGCGGTTGCAGTCAGGACCATACACAAATATTTCAGGGCTTTATCTGCCCATCTAGAGGGATAGCTGGATTCAAGCTGTCCTTTTCAACTACATTCACGGAAACATTCAATGCTTTGGATTTGGTTATATTTTTCTTAAATACTGATAAAGCCAAATATCTCTTATATTCTTGCAATAAATTTGGCAGTTATATTTTCGGTTTCGTAAAAAAAACAAATCATCTGCATATGCAGCAACCTTGTGCTTCCCTCCTGTATTTGAACCCCCAAAATATCTTGATTCCCCTGTATCTTCCACAAAAACGGTTCAAGGGTCAGACTAAAGATTATCGGGGACAACAGGCATCCCTTCCTTGTCCCTCTACTGATCTCAAAAGGGGAGAACAGAGTCCCATTTACCTTTACCTGAGCTGTTGGGCGGCAGTACAGGAACATCACTCTTGAGTGCATATTGTGGCCAAGCTCCAAGTGGCGTAAGATCACCTCAATAAATGGCCACTTCACTCTGTCAAATGCCTTCTTGGCATCTGTGACAGCATCATCATTGGTATTTTCTGTATTATCACATAATGAATGATATTTATTGCTGTCACTGTGTTGTCCCTGGCCTCCAGCCCAGGCATTAAACCACTGGTCCCTGTGTTTTATTTGCTGCAAATAAGGCACCAAGTGGGCCATCATAATCCTTGAGAAAGGTTTAGTATCCATATTTAAAAGATATATCAGACGGTAACTAGCACATCGTTAAAGATCTTTCTCCTCTTTACCAATCCCCGTTGTGTGTGCTTGAAGGGAGTCAATCGATATCTGATGTTCTTCTATGATAGCATTTAATGCTACTCCAAAGTGTGGTATCAGGTCCTTCTCAAATCCTTCTCAAGGAAAAACCATTGGGGCCTGGTGCCTTGTTCTCCTAGTCCCCTTTATTGCCTGTTCAATCTCTTCCATAGGGATCCTCTTTCCATCTCTTCTATTATTTCACCCATCAGAGACGGCATCCCTGTTTCACCAATGTATGCCCATGCCCATTCTTCCTCCTGGGAATATCTTGGCTCACCCTCGTCTCTTTTCCCCCTAAACAATTCCGCATAAAGTTTTGGAATGTTTTTGCTATCTTTTCTGTTATTATCCCCCCCTCTGGGTCTCTGAGCCCGGGTATAAACATCCTAGCTCTTTGTTGCCTCAAGGTTTTTTCTAGTAGCCTGACTTATTACCAAGCTTATAGCATGTCTTTCTGCATTTCGCCAGAGTCGCTTTATCTTTTCCTAATAGGCAGGACCGGAGTCGTTCTCTCACCTGTAGCAAGTCTGCATGGGCTCTCGTCATTTTATGTATCTGTTCTAACTCTTGAACCTGCTTTGTCAGCTCCACCATTTTCTTATTTATTAACTTTTTTATTCTTGAGTAATGCTTAATTAGGATTCCACTTTCCACACATTTATTGTGCCTCCCATACCATTAAAGGATTCCAATCTGTCGTATGATTGACCTCAAAGAAAATCTGTATATCACCTTGTACCTCTGAGCACACTACTGATTCTGAGAGTAGTGACTCATTTAGTTTCCAAGAAAGGCTTCTATTCATATCTACTCTCGTAGCTATGACCATCATTACCAGTGCATGGTCTTGTATTTCCATATTTTTTAATGATGCACTGGTCAATCGATGTAAATGTTGGAGGGGAGGACTAGATAGTCTATCCTCGAATATCGTCTAATAACTTCTTGTTTGGTGTAAAAAAAAAAATTATAATCTCTTACGGCAGGATTTAATATTTGCCAGAAGTCTATCAATTGAGATTGCTGCAAGTGTTTCTTAATTCTATGCAATGCCACATATACGAATGGTGGGAAGCCCCCCTCGATACATTCATCAAAGTATTCATGTCTCCTCCTACTACCACCATCCCTTCCTTAACGTTGTTTAGTCTCTCCAATTGTGTCTCCAGAGTCTGTATCTGTTTTATATTTGGAAGATATAGTAAGGCAAACAGGTACATCTGATCTTCAATTTTCCCCTTCACAAATATTGCTTTTCCCTCTGCATCACAGCTCTGATTCACATATCACTGAGCCAATCCTCAATCCCCCACCGGGGGAGGGAGAGGCACCAATCCCCGACATATGGGGGAGAGAGAGGAGGAGAAGAGACAAAAAGAGGAGAAAGAAAAAAATGACAATAAAATTGTAACAAAGAAAATCAAATCAACTTGGTTATTACAGAATCTACCTAGTCCATTGGTTATATTTACAAGAAGTAAGATATGGTTCTAATCCGGCCCATTACACCATCCCCCTCCCTGTGTTATTTTGTTTCATATTCTACATCACTGGTTTTACCCCATCCTCTCCACTAACCGTCTTCCATCCCTCCTGCCTCCTACTTGCTCTCTTAGGCTTTGTTTCATGCTTTTCATCCTTACCCTAGTTCCCCCTCCCATTCCAACAAACCCTCAAATGACTCCAATATTGCAATCTATTATCTCTTCTACCCCTCACCCTCCTTTTTAAACAATATATATATATATATATATATATATATATATATTTCTCTAGTGAATAACGTGTTATCTGTGTACTATAATTATGGCTTCGATTTGTAGTTATGAATAGGTTCTAGAGAAGTATACCCTTGAAGAACACTTATTTCCCCCCTTACCCTCTCCCATGCTCCACAGCATAATTCCATATCATAATACCATATCCTAATATATACAGTGAAGGAAATAAGTATTTGATCCCTTGCTGATTTTGTAAGTTTGCCCACTGTCA
Organism: Rhinoderma darwinii; assembly: GCF_050947455.1. Taxonomy (NCBI): domain Eukaryota; kingdom Metazoa; phylum Chordata; class Amphibia; order Anura; family Rhinodermatidae; genus Rhinoderma; species Rhinoderma darwinii. The sequence continues at coordinate 80,957,066 of NC_134689.1, forward strand.
AAGACATGAGCAGTCTTAAATTTTTAGGCTAGGTTAATTTTACCAGTGAGAGATAGATTATATATTAAAAAAAAAGAAAATCACATTGTAAAAATTATATATATTTATTTGCATTTTGCACAGAGAAATAAGTATTTGATCCCCTACCAACCATTAAGAGTTCAGCCTCCTCCAGACCAGTTACACAATCCAAATCAACTTGGTACCTGCATTAAAGACAGCTGTCTTAAATGGTCACCTGTATAAAAGACTCCTGTCCACAGACTCAATTAATCGGTCTGACTGTAACCTCTACAACATGGGCAAGACCAAAGAGCTTTCTAAGGATGTCGTGGACAAGATCATAGACCTGCACAAGGCTGGAAAGGGCTACAAAACCATAAGTAAGACGCTGGGTGAGAAGGAGACAACTGTTGGTGCAATAGTAAGAAAATGGAAGACATACAAAATGACTGTCAATTTTTAGGCTAGGTTAAATTTACCAGTGAGAGATAGATTATATAAAAAAAATTAAAAAAAATCACATTGTCAAAATTATATATATTTATTTGCATTGTGCACAGAGAAATAAGTATTTGATCCCTTTGGCAAACAAGACTTAATACTTGGTGAAAAAACCCTTGTTGGCAAGCACAGCAGTCAGACATTTTTAGTAGTTGATGATGAGGTTTGCACACGTTAGATGGAATTTTGGCCCACTCCTCTTTGCAGATCATCTGTAAATCATTAAGATTTCGAGGCTGTCGCTTGGCAACTCGGATCTTCAGCTCCCTCCATAAGTTTTCGACGGGATTAAGGTCTGGAGACTGGCTAGGCCACTCCATGACCTTAATGTGCTTCTTTTTGAGCCACTCCTTTGTTGCCTTGGCTGTATGTTTCGGGTAATTGTCGTGCTGGAATACCCAGTCACGAGCCATTTTTAATGTCCTGGTGGAGGGAAGGAGGTTGTCACTCAGGATTTGACGGTACATGGCTCCATTCATTCTCCCATTGATGCGGTGAAGTAGTCCTGTGCCCTTAGCAGAGAAACACCCCCAAAACATAATGTTTCCACCTCCATGCTTGACAGTGGGGATGGTGTTCTTTGGGTCATAGGCAGCATTTCTCTTCCTCCAAACACGGCGAGTTGAGTTAATGCCAAAGAGCTCAATTTTAGTCTCATCTGACCACAGCACCTTCTCCCAATCACTCTCAGAAACATCCAGATGTTCATTTGCAAACTTCAGACGGGCCTGTACATCTTGAGCAGGGGGACCTTGCGGGCACTGCAGGATTTTAATCCATTACGGCGTAATGTGTTACCAATGGTTTTCTTGATGACTGTGGTCCCAGCTGCCTTGAGATCATTAACAAGTTCCCCCCGTGTAGTTTTCGGCTGAGCTCTCACCTTCCTCAGGATCAAGGATACCCCACGAGGTGAGATTTTGCATGGAGCCCCAGATCGATGTCGATTGACAGTCATTTTGTATGTCTTCCATTTTCTTACTATTGCACCAACAGTTGTCTCCTTCTCACCCAGCGTCTTACTTATGGTTTTGTAGCCCATTCCAGCCTTGTGCAGGTCTATGATCTTGTTCCTGACATCCTTAGAAAGCTCTTTGGTCTTGCCCATGTTGTAGAGGTTAGAGTCAGACTGATTAATTGAGTCTGTGGACAGGAGTCTTTTATACAGGTGACCATGTAAGACAGCTGTCTTTAATGCAGGCACCAAGTTGATTTGGAGCGTGTAACTGGTCTGGAGGAGGCTGAACTCTTAATGGTTGGTAGGGGATCAAATACTTATTTCTCTGTGCACAATGCAAATAAATATATATAATTTTGACAATGTGATTTTATTTTATTTTTTTAATATAATCTATCTCTCACTGGTAAAATTAACCTAGCCTAAAAATTCTAGACTGTTCATGACTTTGAGAGTGAGCAAACTTACAAAATCAGCAAGGGATCAAATACTTATTTCCTCCACTGTATATACTGTGGATTGTGCGGTCCATGTCTAGTTTCTCACAGTGCTGATATTGTATAGTCTATCCAGCTCGTTTCCTTTGTTTTACTTGGTACCAGCACTCCAAGCATTTGAAAAAATACCCAGCTGATTTTAATTCCAGAATGACCTCATAAGTGTTCCTGCTCTTGCTTGTGCTCTCAGTTGGCCACTGGGGGCGCATGGCAAGGTGAGCTCATTCCATCTGTTCACATGTTGTGGTGCTGTATGGTGGTGTCTGTTGCTGTAGTGCTGCACTTGTGGGGGGACGTGGCCCAGAGCCAAGGAGGCTTGGCACGGTCTGAAGACATGGGTGCTTTTGGGCCCCTGGGTTGCTCCCTCTGCAGGAGCAGTGCTGCGGTGGCGGTAGCCGCCGTGCGGTGCTGCAACCGCTAGAGTAGGGACCCACTTTAAAGAGGTCGCCGTGAAGTGGCAAGTGGGCTTATACAGTTTGATCAAAATGTTTACAAAGAACCTCATGGTCATGTTTCTAAATTATGCCTAGCGGCTCAGATCAACGTATATACTGTGGATTGTGCGGTCCATGTCTAGTTTCTCACAATGCTGTCATTACATATATACAGCACCAGAACTAAGCTCATTACATCTATACAACAACTGAACCAAGCTCATTACATATATACAGTACCAGAAAAAGTTCATTACATATATAGAACACCAGAACAAAGCTCAATACATATATGCAACACCAGAACCAAGCTCATTACATATATGCAACACCAGAACCAAGCACAGTACATATATACATCCCCAGAACCAAGCTCAGTACATATATACAGCACCAGACCCAAGATTAGTACATATATACAGTGTGAGGACCAAGCTCAGTACATATATACAGTGCCAGAACCAAGCTCAGTAGATATATACAGCACCAGAACCCAGCTCAGTACATATATACAGCTCCAGAATCAAGCTCAGTACATACATACAGTGCCAGAACCAAGCACAGTACACAAATACAGCTCAATTTAGTGCAACCCCTGCAGTATAGGTTTGCACTAAATTGTATACAGCTCCCAGCATGGCCCAAACAATGATAAGGATATGCTGGGAGTTGCTGTTTCATAAAAAAATCATACCACCCATCATCTCGATGCAGATCATACAGTGACTACAGTGCTGATTAGAGGCAGAATAAATATTTACATTAAGTGACTCACCAGTGATGATCTCAGATTCTTGTTGTTATTTTTCTCCATCCTGTCCAGACCTTTATGATGACTTCTCCTGGCCACAGCTCATTTCTGCAGTTTGCAACTCAGATGTCTTCAGCTTCTCACTATTCAAACATTTCTGCACCTATAAACAAATATACAGTTATCATGGTGCCAGACACTGGGCACCTAAATATAATAGCACCATACACTGCACCTCTAATTATAATAGCACCATACACTGTGTTGCACACACACCATGCTCCCTGTAGATAGTTCCCCCATAGAGCCCCCTGTGGATAGTGCCCTACATAGATCCCCCTGTAGACAGTGAACCCCATAGAGCCGCTGTATATAGTGCCCCACATACAGCCCCCTGTAGATAGTTCCCCCATAGAGCCCCCTGTGGATAGTGCTCTACATAGATCCCCCTGTAGACAGTGAACCCCATAGAGCCGCTGTAGATAGTGCCCCACATACAGCCCCCTGTAAATAGTGTCCCACATATAGTCCCCCTGTAGATAGTGCTCCAAATATAGCCCCCTCTGATAATAGTGCCCCACATGTAGCCCCCTGTAGATAGTGCCCCACATATAGTCCCCCTGTAGATAGTGCTTCACATATAGCCCACCCCTGTATATAGTGTCCAACATATAGCCCATCCCTGTAGACCGTATCCTACATATGTCTCCCGTATAAATAGTGCTCCACATATAACCCACCCCTGTATATAGTGCCTCACATTAAGCTCCCCTATAGTGCTCCATATATATAGCCTACCCCTGTATATAGCCCCCTGTAGATATAGCCCACCCCTGTATACAGTATCCAACATATAGCCCACCCCTTTGGATAGTGCCCTGCATATACTAATTATAGGGGGAGATATATCTCCCCCTATAGTTAGTGCTGGACATATAGCCCACCCCTGTATAAAGTGCCTCAAATATAGCTCTCCTGTATATAGCCGCCCCCCTTGTATATAGAGTCTATAGCCCCCCTTGCAGACAGAGTCGACCACTGTATGTAGCCCCCCCATAGATAGAGCTGACCTCTGTAGATAGAGCCCCCCCTGTATATAGCCCCCCCCTCGTAGATAATATCACTCACATTTTTATTAGGATACAAAAAACAAAACTTTACATACTCACCTTAATCCCGTTCCCGCGCCATCCGGTGGCAATGCAGACCTGCTCTCTTCTGAGCAGTTCTGCTGGGGTTAAACGACGCAAGTGGTGCGATGACGTCCTCGCGCCGCTTGCGAAAAGTCATTTCAAGCACGCTTGCGCCTATGAAAGGCGCTGACTAGCAGGGCAGTATGACTTACCCTGTCAATCTGCGCCTTTCAACGAAGCAAGTGGCGCAAAGAAGTAATCGCCGGGCATGGAACGTACCCGGCCATTTGTCACCTACAGTGCAGGAGGGGGTGATGGATTCAGTGCCGCCGCCGTCATGGACGGTGCGGTCCTGATGCCCCCCCTGCCTACCCTCTTAGTTGCGCCTTGCCTGCCCCCTAGCTACGCCCCTGTTTGGAACTGTTCATAATTCCCTCCACCTTGACTAAAGCCCCAGTTCCAGCTGCAGAAAAACAGCCCCAAAGCATAATGGTGTTCTTTTGGTGATGTGCAGTGTTGGCTTTGCACCAAACATACCTTTTGGAATTATGGCAAAATAGTTCAACCTTCGTCTAATCAGACCATAACATGTTTTCCCACATGCTTCTGGAAGACTTGATGTAGGTCTTTGCAAAATAGAGCCGGGCTTGGATGTTTTTCTTTGTTAGAAAAGGCTTCCGTCTCGCCACCCTACCCCACAGCCCAGACATATGAAGAATACGGGAGATTTTTGTCACATGCACTACACAACCAGTACTTGCCAGAAAGTCCTGCAGCTCCTTTAATGTTGCTGTATGCCTCTTGGTAGCCTCCTGGACCAATTTTTGTCTTATCTTTTTTCATCAAGTTTTGAGGGACGTCCAGGTCTTGGTAATGTCACTGTTGTGCCAAATATAATCCGCTTCTCGATGACCGTCTTCACTGTGTTCCATGGTATATCTAATGTACTGACTACTATTTAACATGAGTTTAAATGTGATTTGCTAATTCTGAACACAAACACATCCCCAATTATAAGTGGGTGTTCACACTTATGCAACCACATTATTGTAGTTTTGTTATTTTTCACTTCTAAATGATTTCAGTTTGTTTTTCAATGGAATTGTACAGATCATGGGTCACATTAAAGGTGGAAAAAGTTCTGAAATGATTCATCTTATACTGATTTTGTAACATGACAAAAACCTGGCATTTTAACAGCGGTGTGTAGACTTTTTATATCCATTGTATATGTATATTATATGTCAATTTCAAGTTCATCCATTTAGTCTGCAAGTTTATATATGTATATACACACACACATTTCAAGTTCATTCATTTAGCTATCGAGAGTATATAAAGAAATGTAAAATAAAAAAACACAAATAATTGACGTTACAAATTAGCCTTATGGTTAAATTATAAAAATGTCTGAATGGGTGTACAGCACTGAGGATGCATTTACTATCCTAAACTCAGAGTCAGACTCTGACAGTGGAGAAGTGCATTCAGGGGCGTAACTAGGAAAGACTGGGCCCCATAGCAAACCTTTGACTGGGCCCCCCCCCTCCCCTGGGTGCCACTGTAGATAGTGTGTTTATTGTATCGCATAATGTACTGGGAAGCTGAAAAAAAATTATTTGTGGGGTTAACTGCTCTCAGTTGGTATAAATTAGCCCTCAGGTCTCTGTTGAGCTTGCTCTGTTTTGGCTTGCTAAATCAAGTGGTTTGTATATCAAGTGGAGTTACTAAACCGGAGTTAAAAAGAGGAGTTAAAGCCCCTGTAAGTACTCTTCTTTTCTTTTACTTTAACAATTGTTCACTGTTTTTTTTTGTAACTGGGATAATAGATAGCAAGATTGGAGGTTTTCTACAGTTTGCCATATGTATGCACGACTGGAGCAGGAGTTCCATGGTGATTACCTCTATGGCAGATGTGAGCATGTTCTTCACCTGGAAGCTCGCATTAGAGATCTGGAGGAGCAAAATGCAACACTGAGGGCGATAGACAATCTTGAGTGGAGCATGCTGCTCACTGAGCAAGCAGTTAGTGGGGTAGAACTGGAGGGTGAAGACATGGGTCAGCAGGATCAGGCAAGTAGCAGGGTTAATGTAGTTAGGGGCAGTAGAAAGGGGTCCAAGAAAAGGAAGGCCAATCCTGTTTCTGATATTCCTAGAAAAATTGCCAAGTTGGGTGATGATGCGAGGGTGTCGGTCACAGAAATGGCAGCCATAGTGGATACTGATCTCCCTAACAGCTGGGAGAACAGCCAAGCTAGTAGTCGGCGGGATGGTAATGCAGATAAGGCAAGACAATTGGTAGTTGTAGGGGATTCTATAATCAGGAAGACGGATAGAATAATTTGTTGCCAAGACCGCCTCAACCGAATGGTTTACTCTCTCCCTGGTGCCAGGGTTCGACATGTGGTGGAACGGGTGGATAAATTACTGGGAGGGGCTGGTGATGATCCAGCTGTCGTGGTCCATGTAGGTACCAACGACAGAATAAATGATGGCGGAGAGAATTCTAGATGGGGTGGTGGAGTATTTAAATTAGGGCTGAGGAGGGAGGTCAATGCAGTAAATAAAGGGGTAGTCAGGTTAGAGAGGGGTCAGACTATATTGGTGGGAGGAGAAATAGACTGTGGGGAGAGGACTAGACAACAGGATAGGGAGATCCTTTTGTTACAAAACAGCAATGAAAATAAAAATGCCCAAATAATGTCAAATAATCACATTTATGAAAGTGTAAAAATTAAAGGCAAGTTAAAGAGTATGTTCACAAATGGCAGAAGTCCAGCAAGCAAAATTGGGGAGCTGGAGGCCATGGTACTGGCAGAAAATATAGATATAGTTGGTGTTGCTGAAACATGGCTAGGCTCTTCACATGACTGTGCTGTAAATCTACAGGGTTTTACACTTTTTCGGAAAGACAGGACAAATAGGAAAGGCGGTGTATGTCTGTATGTGAGAAGTGATATGAAGATTAGTGTGAAAGAGACAGTGTCAAACGCCTTTGCAAAGTCCAAAAACACTATATCCACAGCGGTCCCTCTGTCTAGGCTTCTGCTCACCTCTTCATAAAAACAAATCAGGTTGGTTTGACAACTACTGGCGGTCACTTGTAATACTATTTTTTGTCACATAATCCTGTATATAGTCCCTCAATAGCCCTTCAAACATTTTCCCCCCCACGATGGATGTTAAGCTTACTGGTCTATAATTACCCGGGGAAGATGTAGAGCCCTTTTTGAAAATAGGCACCACATTTGCCCTGCGCCAGTCCCTTGGCACTATACCAGTCACTAGAGAATCTCTAAATATTATGAAGAGGGGGATAATGTATTGCAGTATATCGTGATACTGACAGTCTCCTTTGAAGCCCTGCCTGAGGCAGGGCTTCAAAGGAGTACAAAGATGGCAGACCTGCCATGACAACCATGGTCACCGGTTGATCGCGCCATGGGGGGCGTGTTTGAGGGGGAGCCCCCCTGATTCTAACAATTGAAATGCTGCGGTCGCGATTGACCGCGGCATTTAAGGTGTTAAACAAGCGGAATCAAAGTGATCTTTGATTACGCCCGTTGTACTGTGGTGTCGACAGTATAACACGGCTGTCACCCGCCAAGTATGGAGTGTGCTCAGCCCGTGAGCGCACTCCATGCTTTCCCTTGGCGACATCTCAGTAATAGTACGTTGGATGTCGCTAAGAGGTTAATATTGTGCATTAACAAAAATCTGTCATAATTCAGAAACTGTTGTATGTATTTTGGACCTGCATATTCTGTATACATTTGACTTCTGCTTGATCATGTAAGAGACTCAAGGAAAAACAAATACAATTCATCAGTTAACCCCTTCCCGCTCCTGGACGTACTATTAGGTCATGGTAACTATAGCGTTCGCGCTCCATGACCTAATAGTACGTCTCGGGAGTAACGGCCGTTTCGGCCGTCCTCCCGACACATACAGGAGCTGTGACAGCTGCTGTCTTGTTCAGCAGCTGTCACAGCTCCTACAGCGGGGACCGATCGCTGTGTCCCCGCTGATTAACCCCTTAAAAGCCGCGTTCTATAGAGATCGCGGCTTTTTAGGGGTTAAGCTGCCATCGCCGGCCTGCTACACGATAGCGGCCGGCGATGGTGACTATGGCAACCGGACAGTAAACAATGGCGTCCGGCTATGCCATAGACGGAAGCCTAGTGGGTCCTGACAACGTCAGGACCCACTATGCTTGCTGTCAGTGAGTAGCTGACAGTTCTAATACACTGCACTACGCATGTAGTGCAGTGTATTAGAATAGCGATCAGGGCCTCCTGCCCTCAAGTCCCCTAGTGGGACAAAGTAATAAAGTAAAAAAAAAGTTAAAAAAAGATGTGTAAAAATAAGAAAATAAAAGTTTTAAAAGTATTAAAAGTAATAATCCCCCTTTTTACCTTATCAGTCATTTATTATTAATAAAAACATATAAACAAACAAATAAACTATACATAATTGGTATCGCCGCGTCCGTAACGGCCTGAACTACAAAATAATTTCGTTATTTATCACGCACGGTGAACGCCGTAAAAGAAAATAATAATAAACCGTCCCAGAATCACAATTCTTTGGTCACTTCACCCCCCAAAAATTGGACAAAAAGAGATCAAAAAGTTGCATGTACCGAAAAATGGTACTGATCGAAACTACAGTTCGTTATGCAAAAAATAAGTCCTCGCACGGCTTTATTGATTGAAAAATAAAAAAGTTATGGCTCTTAGAATAAGGTAACACAAAAAGTGAATGATTTTTTACAAAACGTATTTTATTGTGCAAACGCCATAAGACATAAAAAAAAACTATAAACATCTGGTATCGCCGTAATCGTATCGCCCCGCAGAATAAAGTGAATATGTCATTTATAGCGCACGGTGAACGCTGTAAAAAAAATAGAATAAAAAAACAATAGTAGAATTGCTGTTTTTTAGTCACCACGCCACCTAAAAATAGAATAAAAACTGATCAAAAAGCCGCATGCACCCCAAGACAACTACAATGGATTCCTCAAGGGGTATAGTTTCCAAATTGGGGTCACTTTTGGGGGGTTTCCACTGTTTTTGCACCACAAGACCTCTTCAAACTGGACATGGTGCCTAATAAAAAAGAGGCCTCAAAATCCACTAGGTGCTCCTTTGCTTCGGAGGCCGGTGCTTCAGTCCATTACCGCCCGAGGGCCACATATGGTATATTTCTCAAAACTGCAGAATCTGGGCAATACATATTACGTTGCGTTTCTCTAATAAATCCTTTTGTGTTGTAAAAAAATGGTATAAAGAGGATTTTCTGACAAAAAAATAATGTAAACTTCACCTCTACTTTGCTCTAAATTTCTGTGAAACACCTAAAGGGTGCATAAACTTTCTAAATGCTGTTGTGAATACTTTGAGGGGTCTAGTTTCTAAAATGGGGTGTTTGATAGGGGTTTCTAATATATGGGCCCCTCAAAGCAACTTCAGAACTGAACTGTAACCTAAAAAAATAAATAAATTAGGCAATACTTCGCTTCTTACATTATACTGATAATGAGCCGTGCCCACCCCGAGATGACCCCAGTTTTGACCGTTTGTATAAACGAAGACCCCTATTAGACCGTTTCAGTGCCCGGTTTGCCCAAGCATACACCCCCGAGAAGTGTATTTCTATTGATGAGTCCCTGGTACATTTTAAAGGGAGGGTTCAATTCCGCAAGTGCCTGCCGGGTAAGAGGGCAAGGTATGGCGTAAAGATGTCTAAGCTGTGCGAGAGTGCATCAGGGTATACCTACAGGTTTAGGATATATGAAGGAAAGGCCACCCCCAAACCAGACTGCATCCTGGACTACAATAGGTACATGGGAGGGGTGGACTTGTCAGATCAAATCCTGAAGCCCTACAGCGCCATGCGGTGTGGTATAAGAAGCTGGCCGGGCACATCATACAGATGGCTTTGTACAATGCGTACGTGCTACGTCGATGTGCAGGCCAGACGGGAACTTTCCTGGAATATCAAGAGGTGATTATCAAGAACCTAATCTTTAGGGACCAAGAAGGGGGGGCACCCAGTACTTCTAGAAGCGGGGCCACACGCATCGTATCAGGGCGGCAACACTTTCCAGGAGAAGTTCCCCAAACTGGCAAGAAGGGAAAAAGTCAAAAGAGGTGCAAAGTCTGCTATAAGGGATGACACAATATATCAATGTGACACGTGTCCCGAATAACCAGAGCTCTGTATGAAAGAGTGTTTTAAAATTTATCATACATCCCTTGGTTTATAATTTACCCCAATTTGACTTACCCTGATGCACTCCGCACAGCTTATCCCTCAACGTCTTTCCCCTCTGAGCCCTGCTGTGTGCCCAGGCAGCTGATAACAGCCACATGTAGGGTATTGCCGTACCCAGGAGAACCCACATTACAGTTTATGGGGTGTAGGTCTCCGGTCAAAATGCTCACTACACCTCTAGATGAATGCCTTAAGGGTGTAGTTTTTAAAACGGGGTCACTTCTTGCGGGTTTCAACTGTACTGGTACCTCAGGGGCTTCTGCATACATGACTTCGCACCAGAAAATCCCCAGTAGGCCAAATGGTGGTCCTTTCCTTCTGAGCCCTCCCATGGGCCCAAACGGCAGTTTATCACCACAAATTGCACAACAGAATGGGGTATTTTGTTTCTTGTGAAAATAAGAAATTTTCAGCCAAAACTACATATTATTTGAAAATAATTATTTTGTTTTCATTCCCAACCCAATTCAAATAAGTTCTGTGAAAAAACTATGGGGTCAAAATGGTCACAACACCCATAAATGAATTCCTTGAGGGGTGTAGTTTCCAAAATGGGGTCACTTCTGGTGGGTTTACATTGCTTTGATACCTCTGGGGCTCTGCAAATGTGACATGGCACCTGAAAACCAAACCAGCAAAATCTGCACTCCAAAGAACACACAGCGCTCCTTTCCTTCTGAGGCCTCCCATGAGCCCAAACGGCAGTTTATCACCACAAATGGGGTATTGCCACACTAAGGACAAATTGGGCAACAAAATTGAGTATTTTGTTCCCTGTGAAAATAAGAATTTTTGATAAAAAATTACATCTTATAGGAAAAAATTTCATTTTTTTTAATGTCACAGCCCAATTGAAATAGGTGCTGTGAAAAAACTGTGCGGTCAAAATGCTAACAACAACCATAAATGAATTCCTTGAGGGGTGTAGTTTCCAAAATGGGGTCACTTCTGGCGGATTTCCATTGCTTGATACCTCTGAGGCTCTGCAAATGCGACATGGCACCCGGTTTCTAATACATATGCCCCTCAAAGCCACTTCAGAACTCAAGAGGTACCTTAAAAAAAAAGGCTTTTGAAATTTTCTTAAAAATATGAGAAATTGCTGTTTATGTTCTAAGCCTTGTAACGTCCAAGAAAAATAAAAGAATGTTCAAAAAACGATGCCAATCCAAAGTAGACATATGGGAAATGTGAACTAGTAACTATTTTGGGTGGTATAACCGTCTGTTTTACAAGCAGATGCATTTAAATTCTGAAAAATGCTATTTTTTCAAAATTTTCTCTAAATTTTGCAATTTTTCACCAATAAACACTGAATATATCGAGCAAATTTTACCACGAACATGAAGCCCAATGTATCACGAGAAAACAATCTCAAAATCGCTTGGGTAGGTTTAAGCATTCCAACGTTATTACCACATAAAGTGAGATATGTCAGATTTGAAAAATGGGCTCTGAGCCTTAAGGCCAAAACTAGGCTGCGTCCTTAAGGGGTTAAAGCGTACCTAACTTTTAAGTATGTCTGTACATGAGGAATAACACTATTTCTGGTCATTGTATGACTTGTATATGTCATTATTGAGCAGTTTTCACCTCTGCAAACGATATATCTAGTTCACAGTTGTCTCAGTTAGTGGGTGGCGCCTAATGGCTATCATGTCTTCTAAACACTGCACACAGAGATAGTAGAGCAGGTTTCTCCTCTTCACTATCTATCACATATATAGAGGAAGCAGTAGCATGGAGGAGATTACACAGAAGTAAAGACCAGTGTAACTGAGAATCCAGCACTGGGATGACATAGAAATCCTACCATCACGTCTGTGTGTTTCTCTCTGCTCCTACTTCCTCCCACTGCTCACCCCTCCATAGAATTACATAATTACATGCAGTGTGTGTTTCTGAGTCACATTCTCTCTCTGCTCTCTCCTCCTGCACCCCCCTCTCCATAAAAAGTTATAGAAAGCAGTGAAGAGACAAACCTCCACCTTTTGCAGCTGTCAATTCTACTCTGTAACTAGGGTCGACCAATACTTGACAACAGGAGATGGAAAGGAGAGTACAGGAAAGGGGACACCTAGTGGCAGTAACTTCACACGGAATTTGCATGGATGAAACAAATGAATTTTAACAGTAAGTAAATAACAAAGTTGTTTTATATCAGAAATTCTATTACATCAGGATCAGTTGTTTGAAAAGTAAGTGTTTATTTTAGTAGTTTATTTGCATATTCATGGTTGTCTTATGTGGATCCAGGCTCCATTGGTCTTTAATATACTCCTACAGAACTCTGCAGAAACACCCTTTCCATGAAATGTACTTTTCCAGGTTCTTCCTCAGTACTTCCTCCAATTGCTTGGGCCGTATGTCATATGTATTTCATTGTACTTTTACATCCATTGTTAACTCATTATTATTCAGGTGTTATCTATTTGTCTATTAACACGTTTTTGTTTTCTATGTTTATTGTTCTGTAAAACCTACATTATTATTTTTAACATAAACTGTGCATTCCATTGTTCTGCACTTGAGCTGTTGAGTTTATGATAGACACATTGAGATGATTAAAAAAATGCACGTGCAGTGATGAATTGGCTACTATCTCTCTTAATAATTACTCCAATTTATCTTCCCCTAAAACAATTAAGACAAAATTCACACCTTGAAATATTAAGAAGGGCACATTCAAATAGACTATTTCAATGTCACATTAATTCTACAGCAGTGAATATGATTCATAGTCTTCTGAACTGTGAAAGATTTCTTAAGAAACATAAGTGACTAAGTCTATATTGGCATTAACACAGCGTGTATGGTCAAGGCTACAGCTGTAATTAAGATCTCCCTAGAAGAAATAAAATGAACTCTAATCATCCTTTAAATTCCTACTGAGAAATAAATTAAATATTACGTAATTGCGGTAAATGTTTTGGATTGGAGTCCTGACGGAATGGCCTGGTCCATTAAAATGTTTTGGCTAATTTAGGCCAGATGGTGATTTCATCTTAATTATTACCTGAAACATATTTTGGTTTAATTTGTGAGTGCCCATTAATGCATGAATGTAGGTAGCCCTTTTTATGTCTGTGTTTCTGCAAGTTGCTGATCTGTTTCCATTCAGAAGATTTTGCTCGTATTATTTATTCACTCACTCTATGCCAGCCATTAAAAATATGAGGTGCTTATGATAATTTCTTCATTATCAAGTAGCCAACATGTCCGAGTTAAAACGACTGTATGAAGCATGAAAATGCTTTACAAGTAGCTTTGGCATGTAATGAAAAAGGGGATGGGAGGTAGAAAAACCTAATTAAGACACTTATCTTTGTATTTGCATTATAGGTAGAAATGAGTAACCGTTATATTTCATGAAAGAGAATTTGTTCACACATTTCTTCACAGTTCTCTCATCCGACTCACAGCTATTCACAAAAGTTTGGGGCGGTTGCATGTAACTTAGGCCTTATTCACATGAACGTATTTTTCGTCAGTGTGCTGTCCGTTTTAACAAAGGATAACACACCGACCAATGCATTTCAATGGGGCTAGTCACACACCCATTCTTTTGCACTTGGAATGTGTCCGATGCGAGAAACTCACAGCACGTCCTTTTCAGGTCCGTTTATGGGGACCAGACTTGTCAATTAACCCCTTATCGCACCAGGACGCACCGGTACGTCCTGTATTGCAGTGCTTTAAGGCACCGGGACGTACCGGTGCGTCCTGGCTAAAAACTGTCACCCTGTCAAAGGACAAGGTGACAGAACTGTGTCCTCAACTGTTTATGACAGTTGATCTGCACAGTAAGATGGCAGGGGACCAATCACAGCGGTCTCCTGCCGGCGATCGCTGTGATTGGTCAGTCAAAGCAGACTAACCAATCAGCTCCATGACGTGGTGTATGTGATGGCCGCCGGTTATCAGCTGTCCGACACCCCTCTGCAAGGGCCAGGACCGGAGCTAGGCTCCGATCCAGCCGATTAACTCCTTAGATGCATCGATCAACGCGATCGATGCATCGAAGTGTCTTGTAGCCTGTCGCCAACCACAATGGTTGCCACGGGCGCGGGTGTCAGCTGTTTGTCACAGCTGACATCGTGCTCTAATGGCCAGGACCAGAGCTAGGCTCCGATCCAGCCGATTAACCCCTTAGATGCATCTATCGCTGCATCTAAGTGATTAGATTGCACTCTATAGTTTCTAATGACAATCATCGGCACCCGCGGGTGTTCCGATGGTTGCTATGGCAACCGTAGCCTAACAATCGCTTCCTAGTACGGAAGCCTATTAGGCTCCACCGGGAGGCGAAGCCTAATAGGCTTGCTGTCAGTGAATAGCTGACAGCTCTAATACACTGCATTATGTAGGTAGTGCCGTGTATTAGAATAGCGTTCAGGGCTTCATGCCTTCAAGTTCCCTAGTGGGACACAAAAAAAGTTAAAACAAGTTAATAAAAATGTTGTAAAAAAGTAAAAAAAAATAAGTTTCATGTTAAAAAACACTATAACAACCTTTTTTCCTATAATAAGTCTTTTATTATAGGAAAAACAAAAAAACATGAAAAAAAGTACACATATGTGGTATCCCCGCGTCCGTAACGACCCAAACTATAAAAATATCACGCTATTTTACCCGTACGGTGAACACCGTAAAAAAATTAAATAAAAAACTATTCCAGAATCGCTGTTTGTTAGTCACTACCCCTCGCAAAACAGAATAAAAAAAGGGATCTAAAAGTTGCATGTACCCCAAAATTATACCATTAAAACTGCAGCCAGTTATGGCTCTCAGAATATGGTGACACAAAAAATTAATTATTTGAAACAAAAGTGATTTTATCGTGCAGACGCTGCAAAGCATAAGAGAAACTATATACATCTGGTATCGCCGTAATCATGCCGATCCGCAGAATAAAGTAAAATTGTCATTCTTATTGCATGGCGAACGCGTAAAAATTTTTTGATAAAAAAACATCAGAATTGCAGGTTTTTGGTCACCTTGCTTGCCAAAAAAATTAAATACAAAGTGATCAAAAAATCGCATGTACCCCAAAATAAGCCCTCACCCAGTTCCGGTGGAGAAAAAATAAAGAAGTTCTAGCCCTCAGAATATGGCGATGCAAAATGTGCAGCGTGTCTAAAAGCAGATAAGATTGGGCACTATTTATCAGTGCGACACTGGCCACACATCTATGAATTATTATTTATTTACCCAATTATTATACCCTCTTATTATGCCCTGATGTACTCCGCACAGTTTACATATGCCCCCACATCATAAACTGAAATACCAGCAAAATCCCAAACAAAACTACCACTAAGAAAAATATGCGCTTCAAAAGCCAAATGGCGCTCCCTCTATGACTTGTGACTATAACATGTCAGAAGTTTGTCGAACATTTAGCTACACTTTAAGAAATGAAGTCGAAGTAAGAAAATTGAGTAAAGTTTAGAGTAGAAGATTAGATTAAGAGAAAGATTTCTACGAGTGCCGCATTACTGATCTGTGTTGTCTTTGTGAACGAGACCTTATGCTACAGGTTTTTTGCATTTTGCTTTTTTATTATACGATCTAGATAAATAAATACATCTATTACAACCTTCAATTAAACAATTGAAAATTATGTTCCATTACTACTAGTGCCGTGTAGCTAAATGTTCGACAAACTTCTGACATGTTATAGTCACAAGTCATAGAGGGAGCGCCATTTGGCTTTTGAAGCGCATATTTTTCTTAGTGGTAGTTTTGTTTGGGATTTTGCTGGTATTTCAGTTTATGATGTGGGGGCATATGTAAACTGTGCGGAGTACATCAGGGCATAATAAGAGGGTATAATAATTGGGTAAATAAATAATAATTCATAGATGTGTGGCCAGTGTCGTGCCACCTCCTGAATAATGCAAATTTAAAAGCCTTTGAGCATTATTTAGTTAATATACAGATACACTTTTTTTGAAAAATGTTTACTTTGCTTTAGTTATTTTGCATTGGTTCCTCACTATTAAGGCATCTATTACAACCCACAGCTGCATCCCCGTTTGAATGTGACAGACACATCATTAACAGCCTAACTTAGTTTCTCCTACATCAGATACTTTACGGTGCGTGTGAAGAAGACACTTTCAAGTCTGTAAAGCACCAGAAAAAACACTGTGCAGTTACTGAGCAAGGAAAGCTGGAAAATTTTAGCTCTGAAGCCTGCAGAATTGTGAATGCAGCTCTTGACTATAATATAGGCTGTAACTCTGGTATATACTCTACACATAAATAATGTTACCATATACTGTACACAGAAATACTACCACCATATACTGCACATGCGAATAATACCACCATACACACAAATAAATCCACCATATACTGTACAATAATATCAAATATGCTGTGTGTATATAAATACCACCATATACTCTTAATATAAAGATCACCCTATACTGTATATACAAATAATAACACAATATCCTGTATACATAAATAATGCAACTATATACGATACACGTAAACAGTGCCACTATATATATTTACACACATACAGAATATACACATCACAACATATATACATACATATTACACAAACAAACATATACATCACAGAGACATATACTATATGCAATGGTAGAGTAATAGGACACATCTAATAATTATTGAATTCAGGTAAATTCATTGTTAGTACGGTTAAAAGACATATATCCATCAAGTTTAACCAAGGGATGGGAGAAAGGGAAGGTATGGGAGAAGCTCTAGAATTTTGTTTTACCCCTATTAATGCAGAGGAAGTTAAAAAAAAAAAAAAAGGAAATAAATATAAAAATTACCCATAAGGCATTATCCAATCTTTCCTAGAAAGGAAAAATTCCCTCCTGATCCCAAGGCGCAATCATACTGGATTAACATTAAAACAAGAATTCTATATATTGACATAGGAGCTGATATTTTTTTGTACTAAGATTATCTAAGGCCCCATGCACACGAACGTGCTTTTGCGGCCGCAATTCCCCCGAAAATCCTCAGGATAATTGCGGCTCCATTCATTCCTATGGGGCC